>NC_086371.1:10270646-10572035 GCF_036324505.1 Eleginops maclovinus
TCGTTGCTGTGTTAAAGTTACCATAGATGTTGGGTCTATCCAAATATTTGACTTTTGGAAAGACTGATCTAATATACTGAACTGTAAAACTTATAATTTCAACTGCCCTACAAGGTTTTTTTTTCAGTTAAACAAATCTTTTTTTTTTTAACGGACAACTGTGTTTGTTTCTTTACAGACAGTGATTCAGCTGTTTGTCAATCGCCTTGACTCAGTAGAATCAGTCCTGCCTTATGAGTATGATATGTAAGTATTGTTTACTTTCTACTTCATTCCATCCGTGCAATGTATGGATATACCTATGTTTTCTAGGTCACTAATATATTCTCATTGTATGCAAAAAGGTTCGACTTTTGCAAAGATGAAAAGGAAACCAGGCCTTCTGAGAACCTTGGACAGGTGCTGTTTGGTGAACGAATTGAGTCTTCTCCCTACAAGGTGGGTGTCAACCAGATAATCTAAACCTGTTTCTCTTAAGGTGTTTCTAATTTCAGATTACAAATATACCTTTTTTTAAAATGTGTTTTATTGATAAAGAATGACCCTTGTTTTCCTCAACAGCTCACCTTTAAAGAAGATGTTAAATGTCAGAAAGTGTGCACAAAATCCTACAAGAAGGCGAACAAAGAGGATGCATCCAAACTCGATTTTCTCAAGATGGGAATGCAGTTGAACTACCAGCACCACTGGTTTGTTAACATATACTGCATTGTTTGTGTTGTATATATAGAATGACGTTTGGTTTTTTAATTGGATAACAACTGTAAAACAATTTGACATGAGCGAGCAAATAATTTACTTGTCAAGATATTGTTGAAGTAAACCAATTTTTTTTCAGGATAATTGACAACATGCCGGTGACATGGTGCTACGATGTGGAAGATGACCAGAAGTACTGCAACCCGGGCTTCCCTATTGGCTGCCTTGTGAACCAAGAAGGACGAGCTAAAGATGCCTGCGTTATCAATGTGAGTTTTGATATATTTCCTCAAAAGTGAACTCCATATTAAGTTTTACCTAATTGCTAATCTGATTGTGTAGTTGTCCCTCATAATGATATAGTGAGTTGAACCTGGGATCCTTGTTTTTCATAGGGGCCTACCTGAAATATGTAGTAATTTAGCCTTTTTAAACTATAAATAATCTCCTATGTGTTACCTAAGTAAATTCTATCCTTTTCTTTAATGTCATGGTTTGGTAAACTGCTTTTAAAGAGCAGAAACTCTCTAACTCTGATCATAGAGTGGTCTAGCATACTGATTGGTGAGCCACAGCTAAACCTGTAGACTATGTACCTCAGGCAGTTACAACAGCTATCCAGCTCTGTATTGAATGATGACACCCTCTGCACTTCCTTCGGGCCGGAGGTTAGTCGTCCCGTGTAGAACAAAGCGGTATATAAACAGGTTTATTCCGGCAGCTATTGCACAAAGGAAAGTGATAGCAGTGTTACACAGTTGCCTATTTGCTTATTAACTTCCAATGCCCATGTTTGTACTATTGTTTTTAGAGGCGACGGAGCAGGGTGTACTTTTATTAAAGATTTGTCTGTTGTCTGAGTTATTGTTAGAATGTGTGTCAGGATGGATCCCTCTTTATCTCTTTATCTGCAACTAAATCTACTTATGGGTATTACTGAACCTGGATCTAGTTTTATGAAGTTGCTTATTTTAGTGATTTAATAACATATTATTATTATTAGAATACAAAAGTTCTCTTTAATTTACATTAACTTTAATTTAAAACCCTCAAACATTATTTGATTATATTTGTAGATCATTCACATCGTTATTAAAGGAAGAATGTACGTTAAATTAATGGGTCAAGCCAAAGGTCAATGTAGAGCCAGAAAAGTACACCTGACATTTCTAGGTTAAGGTGTATTTGTAGGTCGTGTTAGAATATGAATTAGCTGATAACTGAATAGGAGGTGGGTATTCGGCAACATACGGATGAGTGTTTACAAATCTTACCCACAGAAATCAGAGAACCTGATATTAAATACAATATTATTTTCCCTAGTCCGATTTCAACAAGAAGAACACATTCTACGTCTTCAACCATGTGGACATCAAGATCACTTACCACAGCGAAGAATTGGAAGCATGGAAAGGGGCTCGGCTGGTCGCTGCCACTCTGGAGCCAAAGAGGTAACTGGTTTTTGATAGTAGCTTGACATCATATGACGTCAACGTGATATTATTTTATCTAGGTTTTTTTCTCACCATTCATAAACATAATTTGATCTATTAAAAATCTAACCTGAAAGGTTTTGTGTGTTTTGCACAGTATCAAACATGCCGATGAAAACAAGCCAATCTGTGACGGAGTCGTCCCGATGGAGGTCCCTGGGGTGTTCGATAAAGATTTGTCCATAGTCTACACCTACTCTGTTTCATTTGAGGTAGGTCTCCAACCATCTCACCAAAAGTAATATAAAACATATTGTGCACAACTAATGTTTAACATGTTCTACGTGTCTTTGAGCATGGACAAATAAATATATGAAATGTGTGTTTTTTTTTTACAGCACAGCACGTTGATCAAGTGGGCCTCTAGGTGGGACTACATCCTGGTGTCCATGCCTCACACCAACATCCAGTGGTTTAGGTTTGAAGATGTTTTCTGCATTGTGCAACACAGAAACAATGTCTCACTAAAACTCCCTTGGTTTTGATGCTTGTTATTTAATGCTATGGTATGTCTTGTGTGTCTAGCATCATGAACTCCTTGGTCATTGTCCTCTTCCTGTCTGGCATGGTTGCCATGATCATGCTGAGAACTCTGCACAAGGACATTGCCAGATACAACCAGGTGGACCAGGTAAAGACATTGTACTCTTAGTTTGAGCTGATATAGATAAGTACCTATATGAAACACTAGCATACAAATAGATAGTTCCTAAAGATGTAGATTATGTTGTTAAAGTGTACAATTTGAATCTCATTAGTCCTTGTCTTCTTCCGCAGGGTAATGTGTCACCACCATGCACTTTAAATAGTCAAGTTAGATGGAACCATTTCTCAAGTATATTCTAACTAACAACTTTGATGACGTAGGCTATTGAGGCTATGTCATCTGGGTTCAGATGGTTACTTCAAATTGTTGTACATGTTTTTTATTCCATGGATGATAACTTAAAACATGTTATTTTAGCTGAAAAATGTCACACACCACATAATGACCTTATAACTAAGTTTGTGGTGGTATTCATCACAGTGACACGGCTAATGCTTTAGTTATGCAGTGTAAAATACCACCAAGCACACTGGGTGCACAGTACCCACAACTATGAATATTTTGTTACATTTCACAGGGAGACTTCATAAAGCTTCCAAGGACCAAGGAAAAATCCTCTGTGCCTTACGTAAGCTTAATGGAAGCTCTTTTTAACAGAAACTTCTGTGGTTGTTGGATCAGGTGATTGGGTGTGTGATTGCAGAGATCCGGCACATTAGAACAGAATGTAAAATGTGGTGTGAATATTTGTGTAAAACTCAAGGAAGGCACTCAAACCACAGTTTACAGCTTTTGGTAAACCAAGTTCTCACTGTCTTTACCTGGTTTTTCTGCTACCCGGTAGTCATGGCTCGGGTGTGGGTTAACTTTTTACTTTTATTATTAGTGGAAGTGTAAAGTACTTCCTTGATTGTGACTTTTGCTCTATTGCTTTCTTTCTCCCCTCCCAGGAGGACGCACAGGAGGAGTCGGGATGGAAGCAGGTGCACGGGGATGTTTTCCGGCCCCCCAGGAAAGGGATGTTGTTGTCCGTGTTCCTCGGACAGGGCACCCAGATCTTCATCATGACCTTCATCACTCTCTGTGAGGACTGTTTTATATCAGCTATTAGTCATACATAGTTTACTTCTTGCTTAAGCCTATCATTACTTTAATCTCTTCTCTGTGTTCACCACATCAGGGAGTATTCCATTTTCTTTGCACACATAATTGTTAGTTATTAAAATATTGTTGCAGTCAGTAAGAAAATAAATATATTTCAGATAGCAATGTGGACAGACGTTATATGAAAACTGAATTTTAATGAAAGGCAATAATAATAATAATAATAATAATAATACATTTATTTTGTCAAACACTTTTACAGGTGCTCAAAGATCCTTTACATAGATCGAAATCATTAAAAGTCAAATTTAAAATGTAGCTATTAAAACAACATTTAACGCAGGTACCTTTTAGCTTATCTGGAAGAATCCTGAGCAATGTTTTCTATTGTTTTTATGATAGTGTAAATCCCTACAGCTAGAGAGGCAGTAAAACAAGTAATGTGACAACAACAACAAGGTTTACAGCACATCCGCTGCAATAAATCATACAACATTGTTTCAGCTCTTAATTAGCAAAAATGAGTCCACTGATGAGAGTTTGTCCCCTGTAGTCCTGGCCGTGTCTAGGTTTCCTGTCGCCGGCCAACAGAGGGGCTCTCATGACGTGTTCTGTGGTCCTCTGGGTACTGCTGGGAACGCCTGCTGGCTATGTGTCTGCTCGCCTCTACAAAAGTAAGAGTCAGGCGAAAACATCCTAACACGGTTTCACGAAAGTCTTAAGAGTTATTGCACTTGGTGTGATCTTTCTCATCATGATGTCTCTGTTTCTGCTTTTAGCTTTTGGAGGTGAAAAGTGGAAGACGAACGTGTTGCTGACAGCCCTCCTGTGCCCAGGGTAGGATTATCTAGATTTTTTAAATTTTCACTCATGTTTCTTCTGCGTTTCTGCCCTGGGGTGACATGTTGCGCTGCAAATCCCTTTGCATTTCTTTTATAATTCTCACATGTTTTGTCCTTCTCTGTGTCTTCCGTCCATCTCTCTTCCCTAGTATTGTGTTTGCAGACTTCTTCCTGATGAACCTGATCCTTTGGGTCGAAGGTTCCTCGGCAGCGATCCCCTTCGGCACTCTCGTGGCCATTTTGGCTCTGTGGTTTGGAATCTCTGTGCCCCTCACCTTCCTCGGCGCCTACTTTGGATTCAAGAAAGCTGTGAGTTAGGGCTCCTAGTATATCAAACTGCTCACTTTAAAATAATCTGTTGTTGATTTAATTTGCTTGAGTTTGTTATTATATCCTCTCTTTCTGCTGCTATACAGGCGATTGAGCAACCAGTGAGAACCAACCAAATCCCTCGTCAAATTCCTGAGCAGTCCTTCTTTACAAAACCTGTACCTGGTATAGTGATGGGTGGGATCCTGCCCTTTGGCTGCATCTTCATCCAGCTGTTCTTCATTCTCAACAGCATTTGGTTAGAAGACAGGAATGCTGTGTATCCTGATTTTTAAAGAGATCTGCGGTGCACCTATTTGTAACTATACACTTTTTTGCCTTTGTTATCTTTAGGTCTCATCAGATGTACTACATGTTCGGGTTCCTGTTCTTGGTTTTCCTTATACTTCTCATCACTTGCTCTGAGGCCACAATCCTGCTCTGCTACTTCCACCTGTGTGCTGAGGTACCCACATTTTCAGAGGAGTTGGTCTCATTTGTGACCAATAAAGTGTCTGTCTGTCTGTCTGTCTGTCTGTCTGTCTGTCTGTCTGTCTGTCTGTCTATTTCACCAGCTCGAATCTTGAAAAAATATTGAAACTTGAAAATAAATGCAATGTTAATAGCTCATACTATAATTGTAATATTATAGTCCCACTTTTGTAAAAATGAAAGAAATTCAAATGAAAGTATTGATATAGTTTATGTCCTTCTAAGATCTTGCCTTTGAATATAGTAGTTTGTTATTTCATTTCACTCTTGACTAAAGGTTTATTGTCATAAGCACAGTACTTTAGTTATGGCAATACAAATCTTAAGTCCCAGGCTCCTCAAACAATGCACCATAAATATATAACTCAGAATCAGAATACCTTTAATCGTCCCACAGAGAACATAAAACATCAAACAATAAAAACAGTGCATAAAGAAACAGAGTTGAAATGAAATAGTGCAAAACAATGTTGCAAGATTAAGGTACAAGTCATGCAGGAGAAGTTAACTTTATACCAGTGAAATAGAACATGAGCTAAATAAACGTCAAACTAATACTTTTTTGTGTATAGTAATTCAAGTACACGTATCCTAACATGGCATTATTTGTATTGTGCGTGCAGGACTACCACTGGTGGTGGCGTTCCTTCCTCACCAGCGGCTTCACAGCAGTGTATCTCTTCATCTACGCTGTGCATTACTTCTTCTCAAAGCTGCAAATTATCGGCGCAGCCAGCACCTTCCTCTACTTCGGATACACAATGATTATGGTCCTCATCTTCTTCCTCTTCACAGGTGAGGCTTTGAGATGAGAGGCTTAATTCAGTCAAGATCATTTCCAGCTAGTCTTGACACATTGCAGTGATTCCTAGATATTTTATTACTGATCTCATTATCTATAAAAGACAAATGATCATCCGTATACACTTTTTGTATATGTGAAAGAAATGTTTCAGTCCACTCTTTATTTTGTTATGACTCATAAGCTCCAACAGTTTATTGCGTGGCAGTAGAAGTTTCCATTGTTTGCTCAGTGCCAGTTCAGCTGTATTCCAACGATCCTGTTCCTATGAAATGAAAACCACTGGAACAGTCCACACTTTGTGACACATTTATTGTCCTTGTCATTTTATTAAAGCCAAGCCTGGGTTTTTATATTCCTATAAAGACAGTACAAAGGCCCTGTTTCATATGAATTTCAAGAAGATTTATCTCCATTGTTACCTTATTTTTTTGTTTAAAGTTTAATGAAAATCACAGACTCTATGGGATATTAGCCTAGAATGTTCAAAGTCCCTCTGGGTCAGATCTACTTTTGTCCATTTTTGTGGGTCACTTTACTGTCTGTGGATTGCTGTTTGACAGGGCAGAGCCTACTTTCATGGTGGAGCTTCTTTTTTCTCCGTAGATCAAAAGAACCACAGTCACTTCCACTTATTGCCATGCTTGATAATAAGCCTATATGCACTCAGGATTCCTGACCATTGCTGAATTTCTCTACGCCTGCACACAAAGTTCAGCTGGCCATGTGACTAAGATGGTGCAGATTTATGTGCCACACACGTTGCCACAAGCATAGGATGAACACAACATTATGGCTGCTTTTGTTGCCGTGTTAAAGGAGACAAAGATTGACGCATGTTGACATGGTAACCGCACTCTGTGGCCCTGTCCAGCTCTCTTGCACACCCACTCACATGATAATAGGGGTGTGTGCGGGGAAAAGATAATATATGGGACTAGATAACAGCGTAGTTTTTATGTCAAACAGAAATATGCTGCTCACCATGATGCCAGATTATGACTTCTTTTTTTGGTGTTAAACTGTCATTAGGCCAGATAAGAAGTTAGCCTGTAGCCCTGCTTGTCACTGCAGTGCGGCTTGACACTATCTTAACACAGAGCTGTAAGTAGCAAGGGGACGAGATGTCAAAAGATTATCACTCAGAAATAATCCAAGGATTCAAGGAAAAGATTATCAGTTTCCCTCCTTGCTTTCAATTTGAATCTAAATAATCCTATCTCTCTCGTACCCCATTTTTACATTTTCCCCCCCATCCCAACTTTGATCCCAACTAGTCGGGATTGGACTGTGTGGCGCTGTTGAGCAGTCAGTTAGGACTTTCATACCGACTTGGAATTTATCCAGGATTTTGACCAATGTGGCGAAAATGCTCTGACATAATTGGTTTGCTATGAAACCAAGCAAGCTGTTAACTTTTATTGTTTCTGTTTTCTTCTTTTAAAAGCTTTATTGCCTGCATTATTTCAGATTCCCAAAGGCAGCTATTCCCCCTTGGATGTCTGTTTTTATTTTAATCTTTTGTCAAACATTAATCAAATCATTCCTCTAACCTGCCTTTTCTTCTCAGGTACAATTGGCTTCTTTGCCTGCTTCTGGTTTGTAAATAAGATCTACAGTGTGGTCAAGGTGGACTAGAGGACTGAGGGAAAGACTGACTCCTTCCTGTCGCAGTGCTGTCCTCCTCAGTGCCGACTGGGTGATAAAGTGGGCTAGATGGCCCTGAACTGAAACCATCACTTATCATAAAAAGACCTGAAGAGCAGAGCCCGTCCTCTTTTGTGCTTTAAACCTATGTTGCTATTGTCTTTTATTTTATTTTTAAATATATATATATATATAATTTTGTCTTCACTGTCGACCAGTAATATTTGAGTGGCACCTAGCAAATCGGTGTGGGTTCCAATGATCTATCTAGCTGTCATAGTGAAGCATTTGTTTCGGTGGGAGAAAAATCTCAAATGATATAATTTTTATTTTCTAAAGAAAGTGAAATGTTCTGTGTTTTTTGCTTTTCTATTCCCTTATGGTTAAATGGTTTATTTTTCATTACCTGTATTGTAATGATAAAAATGTGTGTACATATAATGTATAGAGAGAGTGAGCAAGAGAATGCTACTAAAGAATGCCACCATGATTGAATCATTTGTAGAAGTTTCTTTTTTAAGGTAAAGATGGGGCTATACATACTTAAATATCAGCCTGTATTGTAGTTCAGAAATGATATAAAACACTGACCTTGATATGATACATGTCCATTCTCTGTTTTTTTTGGTGGCTACAAATAGTTTTGTATAGAAACAAAGGGTACACTTGGTTAAGAAGCACATCTGTATCATAGAGGGTTATGCTACAGCTATAGTGTATGAAGGATGATCTGTCAATAATATGCCTGATTTGTTCGGCCACAGGAGAGATACTGTTGCAGTTATCATTAGGCAGTCCATGATTTAACTGATTAAGAACATATGCACCGATGAGATGCACACTTGTAGATTTTAAAAAGCAGTTTGCTGATCTGTAACTTTATGAAACACTGCTGCCTTTTGCTTTGCGCAGTGTGGGGTTATCACCCAAGGTGTTAACGCTTTTTCCAAATAAATGCAATTAATTCAAAAATAAAAGCAACATGTTTTTTTCTTTGAGCCAATAAAATTCATACATTACACACAAATAACCACGTTATTTTTTTGTGTCTGGACATGAGACTATGGGATTCATTGTTCAGTATGGTATGGCTGTCTTTAAATCTGTGTGTTTATAAAAGGTCAGAAACAAGCATTGGTACCTTCAATATCTTATTGTTTACACTTTAACACAAGGTACTAAAACTTCTAATGATGAACCTTTGGCCAAACTCAAGTTTACTTTTTCTGCGCAGGTTTTCTTTCATTTAGTAAGTTAAAAACTGTCCTAACATTATCTAATTTAGATTTCTTAAGCATAGGTTGACAGGCGGGAAATATTCTCAAGGAATATTGATAGGAAAAACAGATATCAGATTAAATGTCAAAGCTTAACACATGTTACAATAAGCTCACCTTTATTCAACAGACAACTTCTGATGTTGGATAAGTAAATCAGAAATAATACAAAAGCACAATATAAATCACAAAAATATGTAGTTTTAAAACACTTTTAAAAATTATTTTCTCTTATTTGACAATACATATTATTACATCCTTTACCCCTTTGTCTTTTACAGAGCAACACTAACACACTTGCACACGTTTGATTGTCATGTATAATACTGTGTTGTGGGTTTCTACAGGGGTCTTTTTTTTATAAACCAAGGCTAATATCTAAACCAGTCAAACCAGGTCCTACAAGTTGTCAATTGATTCCCAGGAAATGATTACAATCTAATAATAACAACACAACAGGAGCACCCTATAGCTCATATGGCTAAATGTTTTGTTTTTTTCTTCTCGTTCCCTAAAGGTTACAAAAACTGGACACATTTGGGACTTAACACACATTTCAAATAATGCACATAATATTGTAATGCACCTATGACATCCTTTGGCAACACATCACCTACACAGTCAATTTAATGGATTGCCTTTTTCTGAGATGATTCATTGCAATCAGATAACACTTGTATCAGAAGTCATACTCTTTAAGCACACTGGTTTTTTTCATTTCAAATAATATATCAGGAGGTATCTTTACAAATGTACACGTATTCAGTGGAATGTAAGAAATCTGTTACATAAGATAGTGCGGCATGCAGCCTACGTTAAACCACTGGTTCAACAAGTACTCTAGACTGATGTTTGTATCATACCCTGCACTCTATTCTCTGCATTTTATCAACACAAATATTGTGCTTTCTTAGAGAAAGGCCGACAATACATAAGGCAGCAAATACTGAGTCAATATATACAGTGGTCCATTGCAGTGACACTCAGAATTTCCACCTTGATTGAGCAAGAATTGAAGGAAACAAAGAAGCTAAGATAACATTTCAGTTCCAACTCTAGGTGTGTTCTGTAATTGGCAAGCAATAAATAACTACTCCACTCATTTACTTTAAAGGCGCTTAGAAACCAAGCCATTACTGCTACCAGGACGATTACACACGTAAATTCACTTGCTCTACAAGATTCAAAAACAGAGATGGGCACTATACATTGTTCCACAAGCGTACCCTGAGTTCATAATTTGCAGTTGAAGCTTGCTTGCACTGACACAAATACAGTTAGTCCTGTGCCCTTAGGAAGGATCACAGAGAATACAACAGACAAAGTTTAAAGGATATCCACTAGTTATGCAGATACTGCAGAACATTGCCTTGTCAATATTTCTTAGCTCCACAATTAGGGCCAATTGGTAAAACACAACACTTTGATCCCACATAATATCGATCTCAACATGGCAAGTCTAGTTAAAATGAAAATAATAAAAAATGATAGACCCAAAGCCCAAAATGTAAACTACAAATTTAATTTGGTTCCATGATTCTTTTTTTTCAATTTTGATTTAAAGATTTAAATCAAAATGTAACGATAGCTAGAACAATAATTGCTTACAGAATAAAAAAATTGAAACAAAAAGAAATAACTAACAGCTGCACACATTGCACACTCATCTGAAACTTGGTACCTTTGCATTTACACATGGAACCCTAGAAAATTATGTATTTTCTCGAAATGTAACATTTGAAGTAATATTCATTGTTAGGCTAGTTTATTATACATTCATAATGCAACAATGAGTGGAT
The DNA here is from genome assembly GCF_036324505.1 of Eleginops maclovinus. Classification (NCBI taxonomy): domain Eukaryota; kingdom Metazoa; phylum Chordata; class Actinopteri; order Perciformes; family Eleginopidae; genus Eleginops; species Eleginops maclovinus. The sequence goes on from NC_086371.1 coordinate 10,281,658, forward strand.
CAATCCAATAGAGATATATTGAACCTTCATTTCATCATGTAATCAGGCTTTGGACAAAATAAAGAAAGGTTATGATCAACTAGGGAATGCAACGATTCCTAATGCCAGTATCTTCAGAAGGAATTACCCTGTTGTCAAGAAGGCATATTAGCTTTTATGTGCACACACTATGATGTTCAATGTCTTTCCGATGAATCCTCAAGGCAGTTTATGTGCTTTGTTTGCTGTGGACTGTGAGCTCCCTCTCAGAGCTGACGCTGGTAGATGCGGTCTCTCTGCGGCTGTCCCTTGACTTCCTCTCAAACGTGGGAGAGGAGGATGTCGTGCACTCTTCCCAGGTCCGCAGAGGGAAGACACGAGCAGTCAGGCTGGGCAGGTGATGGTGGGCACCGAAACGTCCCTCTGTAGTTGTGAGGCAGCTCTCCACAGCAGAGCTTTGTCTGGGAATGCCCTTTTTGCAGAACAGACCACAGAGCAACGCGAGAAATTCCTTCCTCACACTGCGATGCATGTATCCATAAATGTAGGGGTGGAGGCAGCACTGCAAAAAGAAGAGCACAAGGGCAAGGGAGGATAGCCAGGGAGGTACAGCTGCTCGGGCATTCATAGATATAGTATTTAGTATGCTGTAAGGCCCCATGCTGAGGATATAGGAGGCCATGATCACAAAAACTACACGAGCTGCCTTGCAATGGTAGTGAAAGCGTCTGTGCCTAACTCGAACAGGGTACTCCCGGGCTGTGTAGGGGCCATCAGGTGAACTGGCCTGCTGGGGCTGGGCCTGCCGCTGTGGACTACTCGGTCCCTGGAACTCCTGTGGGCAGGGCTGAGAGTAGGATTGTGTCTGTATGGGGTGCACAAGAGCATTTTGCCTCCGGGCCGCTCTGAACACCATCCAGTAACATCCCAGCATGATGAGCACTGGCAGCCAGAAGGAGAAAGTGGACACCACTGCCGAGTAGGACAGACTAGAGGACCACACCACTGAGCACACGTTGTGATGGCGGTCAAAGTCAATCGCCCCCCAGCCATAGAGGGGAGGCGTGCTCTGCAGGAAGCTGAGCACCCAGGTGCAGATGATGAGGTTCGTGCCCAGGTGAGGGGTCATGCGGGTGGGATAGGAAAGAGGGTGGATGATGGCCAGGTAGCGATCCACAGAGACGACTATAATGGTGTTGACTCCAGCAAATGCGAAAAGATGCATGAGCACCACAAGAGCCTGGCACAGTCGGGCATCCAGGGGCCACACACCGGGCACAGTGGCTGCGATGGCAAAGGGCATGACTAAAATGGTCTGAAGGAGGTCTGCCAAGAGGAGGTTGAGGACGAAGCGGTTGGCCACGTGAAGGAGTTGAGGCTTCCTCTGGAACACCAGCAGAACCACCACATTCCCAAACAAGGACACACACACAATGAGAGATATGAATACCATCTTCATTACGCTGTTAAATGTGGAGGACCAGACCAGGTTTTGCCTGGAGGCGATGAAACCAGGGTCCCAGGGAAAATCTGTGAAATTTGTGCCCACATCGGGTGCCTGAGAGCTCGGCATTGTTTGCATGTATAGTCTCACATCCAGCAGAGTGTTGACATACTGTCAGGTTAGTCCCATCTTGACTAACAATATGTCAGGAGAGATAACACTGTTTGCTTTCAACAATTTGTTGGCTCTCAACTGCTGCAGCTGATCCTCCTTATTAAGTGGAATTCATGTGGGCAAAAATCAACATATTGTCATTTGCATCCTACGGGCATTTCATCCATTATTACCTGTGTGAACTGTCCAGCAGACTCCATGTGCAACCTATAATGCAAGCGATTATCAAAACTGATTTGCTGTTCATCGTGATCAGTGATTAATCCCTTTATCCACAGAATAGGCCCTTTTCTTCTCGCAGACCACATCTGCAGAGTGAAAAATGGAAATTTGCCTAGCGACCATAAATCCCACCGTTCAACCTGTCAGCATCGAGCATCGACTGACAATGTCCAGACAGTGGCGAAAATCTCCGATAGATAATCTGTAAATGATGTTTAATACCTTGGTATGATCAGTGACGCGATGATTGGCGCTCGGTTTTCATCGTTTTGCTTCCATTTCAGCCTCAGCTCCAGTCAATGGCAGCGAGCTTTCACGGCTCAGCTAACATACGCTGCGTGTCTTCACCCAGCGGGGGTCTCTCATCCAGATATCTCTCCTTCGCTGCTCCTTTCGGATTTCATGGCAGATCAAACATTTATTATTTTATCAGCTTTGATTCCTCCGCAACAGTTTTAGGCTACTTACGTTCGGGTCCTGTCTCCAAGGTGTCAGAAAAAAACCCAAGGACACCTGCACTGAAATCTCCCCCCACTGGAGCTTGTCACCCACCCCTCCCATCTGCTTTTTATCTTCTGTTGTGAATGTGCAAGTCGTGTTTCACGATGCTGTCTGACACTTTTTTTTTAACACGGTGGAATCATGAGAACCGTTATTTCCATTTTTCATTGTGATACGTGTAATTTTTCTCCAGATTTGAAGAATACGGGTTCAATAGGCATACATGCAGCCTATGTATTGTTATTATGTGGCTATGTGTTCCTTTATGTATCCATACGTATTTCAATGGATCGTTATAGAAATCAGTTCGTGAAAAATGTCCTAGATTTAGCCTTTTGCTCACTATAACAAAAACCCTGATTTTCCATTAGCCTATCCCCGCCTGTCTCACAGATCTCCTTAGTAACAACAAGTGATTCAATCAGGTGGCTTTTTATGTGATCTTCACATAATTGGATGGCTCTCACGAGAGAGAAAAAAGGACATAATCCAACATCCATTGCAAGCATCTCTGCAGAGCACAAAGGAATATAGGTCTGGAAGAAGGTATCAGTATTTTACCATAACAGTATTTTAAAGTATCAGTATTTTACCATAACAGTATTTTAAAGTATCAGTATTTTAACATCCCAGTTGGAACATGTGTTGGTGACATATTTCTTGTAGCTTCATCACTTAATCTTCTCGTTCTATCACAACATTTCTTTTGCATTCAGTCTTTATGAATATAGCAATAGCTTATTTTTGATCAAATAATAACTACCCCCTCTCCTATGACTGCTTGTATGACACAACTTTTGTATAAGCCACCATTTTGATCTCTAGAAACATAAAAATTGCTTGAACATTTCAGCCTTTCTAGCAAAAAGACTTCATTAAGATGCAGAGAAAAAAAATAGTACTACATTGTGCAATCCAATTAGTCTGTATCTCCTTTGGCGTACTAATCAATGCTCATAATTAGCCATTTTATTTCAAGTCTTTGCTCTAACCGAGCTATCAAAAAGCTCTTTGAAGTGAGTCCAGAGCACCCTGTGTTTTAGATTCAGATTGCACATGAAATGCTGGGAGATGCTTCCCTGTTCTTTTATTGAAGGACTTTGGTTCAAAGGCAGACCCACGGGCTTGCTGCCTCATTGGATATTAGACGGTTAATACTGTATGAATGTTCACAGTGGCCTCAGGTGCCGATCCCACTCTTTAACTCTGTCACAGTTTATCTCTCCTTCACTGTCACTCCCTGATGGCTATAACCCAATAAGATTAAAACAGAAGAAACAAAAAGGTACTGTACAATGTTTCCCGCTAGGGAACACAACTACATACAAGTTGATAGTTACACAACCATAAAAGATCACCAAATGAAATGATGAAAATGCATAAGCTACATGACAGGTTAGCAACAATTGTTAGCACCTGCCTTAAAATCACCCATGCATTTGAAACAATAGCTAGGTCTTAGACCGCTAACAAAGATGCTCTTTCTTTTCTCACAACATTGGAGTAGCTTGTTGCACATCAGCAAATGGCAGGAAAAAGTAGCCTAATGCTTGCAGAAAACAAAGGCTAGAATCTGTCAAGATAAATAATTCAGTAATTGAAAAACAGAAGCATATCTAGCATTTAACAGTGAATAGCCTAAATGCTAAATTTAATTTACATCTGTCAAGTAGCCACAAACATGAATCCAAATGTATTATAACGTTGCTCCATAACTGCTCGATGTGTACAGAAGTATAGGCTATTGTTTGCTTGCATCTTACTTAGAAAAAGTAATACCATTTATTCTGCTAAGTGTTCTTCTTTTCTAACACTGACAGTCAGCTGTGTGTTGATTGTGTCTGTCAGCTTGATTTAAAGCATTGTGCCCTCTGCTGGACAAAACAAATTGTGTCTGGACAAAGCAAAATTCATGCAGGTGGAGTGAATGATTCTTTTTTATTTATATAAACAGTCAGGAAAATCACTAGCACATAACCAGATAAAAACACTCAGCATTGTTGGCTGAGAAAGAGCATTGTCTGTGTCTACTTATTGTAAATGGTTACTAGATCAAGTATATGGCATCTGACTATAAACAGGAGAGCAAACATTACCCAAACATCGATCAATGATTCTCGATAACAGGAATTACGAAAATTGGTAATGCGAAATACAGGTTTGTACATACTGTACCTGCACATTACACATGCACATACTATTTAATATAACACACACACACACACACACACACACACACACACACACACACACACACACACACACACACACACACACACACACACACACACACACACACACACACACACACACACTGGTTCAACAAGTCGACTAGACTACCTTCAATGTAATGAAAGCTACTCTCTCTTCACACACATACATATTCAACTTGTGAATATATTCTATGTTTGGAGTTAACCAGGGATTGATATTTGATATTGATGAGATTGCAAGGAAATTAAGATTGTATGTCTCTAGAACCAGTTTCTGCTTTACAAGTTAAAAAGATCTGTCACAATTTTCATTATTGATGCAATAAACAGATCATTGTCATGAATACTGACAGATACAGAAAAAGTCCAACAACAAAGTCCAAATACTTAGCTAACTAATTGACAACAAACTACTGGCAACCAGAAATTCAAGTTGTTTGGCATCACAGTGAAGGATCAACATCATCATTTTTTGCTAACATACTAATATATTTCTTAACACTTGAACTTACTGAAGAAAATTAGGTGAATTCAAAACAATTGTTATGTATGGTAAATATATAAATTAATATTGAAATTCCTAATATTTGATCTTGTTGATCCCTGCATGCATCTTAAGTGATAGATGCATTAGTACTTTTCGAAATTGGTATACTGTGGGACCAGCAATATATCAAAGCTGCTTTACTAATATACCAACTCTGGTAAATTATTCATTTTTTACTAAGCTCTCAGTGAAACAAATTCAGCAATTCATAGTTGACTGTTTTAAGAAGACATTAAGACGATGAGAGCCATTAAAGTGGTGACAGAGTTGACATTTAATGTTTCTGAGAATCATACACAGTTTTGGAGCATTTAAAAAGCATCCTATGATATTTTGAAGGTAATTCTATGATACAAAACACTTGTATCATTCAGCTAAAAGAATAGACACTTCAATTGTGATATTTCATTTGAACTTTGTTATTTAGAAGGTTATCTCAGATGTCATATGCTTTATTTTCTCTGCACTCTTACAGCAGTTCTGCAGTCGTGCTCCATCCCATAACAAGTTAAATGCACGTTTCATGTGGTAGCAGAAATATGACCTTCGCTTGATCACCTCATCAGCGCAGCTAAGGAAATAGTTTAAGAAATGCTTCCACCTCTCTCATTCACAGCCCGATAGAGGGTGAATATGGTCCGGTTGAAAGCAGGAATGTGTTCACTCAACATCCTTTGTAGAAATGGAGGGAAGATGACACTTTATGTATTGTAAAGTTGAAATTAACGGACTCTTCTTAATGTTATAGTTTAGGTAATGCAACAGGTCTTTTTTAAACGTGATGAATGTTAATATGTTTGAACTAAAACTAATGAAAACATACACACAAACACACTCACACACGTGACAAAGCATGGTTGTAGTGGGCAACTGCAAATTGAAATCTCTGCAAACAAACAGATGACAAAAAGATTGAGAGCGGCCATCACAGCACTGCTCTCCAAAGGGAGCCTTCCATTTTATTGCACAATAGCAGTTGTCTCCGAAGTCCAAACAGTTTAGAAGTAATTACTAGTGTTTTCCCCCAGAAGGTGATTACTTCGCCACACTTGGCAGCCATTGTCACCGGCCAGGCAACACACTCATCAGTCCTACAAAGGGGAGAAGTGTTCGATTGATGATGAGCCCTCTGTGGCTCGGGGAGAATTTAAAAGTACTTTTATGAGGCTCTTTCAGGAGATTAACTTGCAATAAGGGCTACCTGCCATGGACACATTCCCTGTATTCATGGTGCTGGCACAAAGACCTTTTTTTAAGAGAGGCACAGCTGCATGAAAGCAAATGGTGAATGGGGATAATAGTCACAAAAGACAACAAACCTCAAGTGTAAAGAAATAAAGTGTTTTTTTAAGATGGGGAGCTTCCATTCAAAGCCAGACCATTCCTCCTTTTGACCATTGAGGATCCGGCCACTCCACCACCCAAGGCCTCAATCTAATTATTTTAGGACAAGACATGTTATGGTGCAAAGTGGCAAAGAGAGAGCACTCCGGACTAAAGTGCACTTTAATTCAATCATTCTATTGGACAGAATCCCCCTTAAAATGGACGTCACACACCAGTACACTGGCACAATCAGGAGGCTCCTGGCAAGGCCTCGGGCCCTTAAAGCTGAAGTAAATAACACAGAATTCACATGCACTTGTAGATATGAGTAAATGCATAAGTAGGCATGAGCAGATGTCTTATTTCCTGGTGTATTTTGCAAAAAAATCAACTGTGAAAGACCGTTCTGGTTTACTTTTTTCATCGGGAAGTTGTAGAAATCTTCAAAGGCAGATTAAACCACAGCCACAGGGGCCCAGATCCGATTCCATTCATTAAGCAGAGAAAAAGAAAGACAGAGAGAGAGCGAAAGACTGCATGTGTCCTTGCTTGCCTAAATGTGAAAATTGCTCATGCCATTATTTCAGATGAGAAAGTGGGAACTGAATGGATTTGCTTTAATATAACAGACATGGGATACCACATACAGAGAGACAGAGGGGGGGCCAGACTTCTTTGCTTTTGCTCACACAGTGGAAAGGCCCTGACAGGTGTGCTTTTGTATGCGTATGTCTATGTGAGGGTGAGGCAGAATGTGTGTCTGTGTGTGAGCGTGCGATTGCGGACGTGGATAAACACAGACGTGAAATGTGTATGTGTTTGAGTTTGTGAGCGTGTTAAGCCTCTCCACGTTGCGCTGCCACTCCCTGGTGAAGAGAGGGGCCTTCTCACATTTTTTGGGTCTGGTCTTATAGCAGGCCGGGATTCAATGCTGAACTTCATACGAATCAGACAGACTGATCCTGAGATGGAGAGAGAGGACGAAAGTGTGAGCATGCGTGAGGGAAAAGTCAGTTGTAGCTGATAGAGTGAGTAATTTAATTATTAGCGCAATGTTGACAGTCTCTCTTGTCTGGATTAGTTCCAAACTGTGCAAGAAAATCATCATTTCCAGCCTGCATCTTGGATCGTTGGTAAGAAAATGTAACTTTTCTGCTTTTACATTAAAAGATTAATTAATGTTCATAATGAATCATTAATTTATACATTTAAAAAAAAATCTTTTTTACATATAATAGACTAAAGGGCAATTCTAATATGTTTATGTCATGCCAGGTTTGCAATTTAAAAAATACGTCTGTTTTGCCATGCACTCCCGTATGCCAGCTCACGCTTCTTCAGAGACTTAGAAGTGAGGAAGCATCAGCTCTTAAATTTTGACGTCAGTGACACGGTTAGTTGGGTAAATGACACTTAAAGGTCAGAGGTCACCTCACCCAATTTAGAGATCAGGGATCGGAGATAAGGCAGTAATCCTAAAGCTGAATCTGGATAACCTCTTTGTTGACAGATTATTTTTAGACATTTTTGACATAAATTGTATGTTTACACTTTGTCTTTATTATTTAGTTATTTTGCAAGACAATGGAAAATCAGTTATCTGAATCAGTTATCTGGATGGACTTTGCTTGTATTATGACACCTGGATGATGATGCAGTTTTATATTTTGAACACTAGATGTCAGGATTAGCCTATTAACCACACACTATACCCCCCACCCTTCACCAACACCTGAGGGGGAAACTTGTGAGTGGCCTACACATGGTGTGACAGCTTCCCCAGGAAGCTCGGGTGACATTTGCCTCACTTAATGACACAAGCTAATTAATCATTAGCTGTCCCAGAGGTATTGCTGTTAGAGAGGCTTTGTCGTGCCTCTCCCCAGTAGGGGGTCCAAGCCTCAACATGTTATGTATGCATAACTGCCTCATCCCACGTTACAACATCTTAATTCTCATCCGTTTAGCTAGTTTGACTGAACTACACTAGCTCTTTTCCAACCCTTCATCTCGGATAAAGTATAATCTGCTGAGAGATATAGCACCTTCATTTTTTCTCAGCTTCTTGCATGTGACATAGGGGGCCATGGAGTCACTTTACACAAGTACGGTAGGGGAAGCCAATGTTATAAATGTCTGCAGTAGTGAAAAGGAGAGATTTTACTATGGATGATTGGACAAGAGGATGAGGGGGTTTAGATTTGAAGCATCAATAATTGTAACCACATTACGTTATCAAGGCCCAATGGACACTTTTACACACATATCAAATGAATGCAGGATTAGCACCATCTGTTTTAAATGTTGTCCTTCCTCGTCCTTGTTCTCAAAGTTGGTGGTGATTAAGTTTGCCTCAATGTCCGTGGTCAAAAGTTAGAACAAGAAGGAGACATCTCTCCCTAACTCCAAGCAGAGTGAAATGTTTTATGACTCTGTTTGAGAAAACCACAGAACATTTGAGTGAATGTGTACATGAACCCAAGCTAACAGGGCCATGTGGGTTATGAGTAATTGTCTCTCATGGGGTGAAATCCTCTCTAGCTGGGCTTTGAGTCCAACAAGGATGTGTGAAAAGCCTTTGTGAAATATGGAGAAAATGAAATCTGCCCCCTGTATGTGTTTCTGCCCCCTCAGCATCATTACTGCCCCCCTACCGGGTCTCAGGCTGGTTTGGACAGACCGAGCCTGTTCGTCACGTACTGGGGGCTCCAGGTGATGCACTCAGGTTCCACCTTCACCTACCAGAGAGGAGTTTGGGGTAGTGCATATGTGCATGGGGCCATCAGGGGCACAGGCTGATGAGGGCCTGGGCCATGGGAGGGCTTTGAAAATTGTTAGAGGTTTTGGGATGAGATTCAAGGTCCCCTTGGGATACCGTGACCCCTGACACCTACTCGCTGGCCCTTGTGCTTTGTTCTGTGACCTGAGAAGGGAGCGTACATGTGGAGAGACACCGGTCAGTTTACAGCTAATCTAAAAGTTTCATCTGGACACACGTTGCTGTAGTCAATCACCAAATGAGTGCTGCACACTTTAGTAATGGCATACGTTGAATCTATAGCTCTGTCTATTAGGCACATTGTCACAATATGTTTCTCTATATTTGCATGTAACATTTATAGTTATTCTGCCATCTGTGCTAATGGCAGCCATTACAATCAAAGTGTACATTTGGATGCTCTCTTCCAATTATTTTTGTAATTATTATAATTTTGTAATACTTTATGTATTTCATCTATACTGGCTTTGTACCCAAGTTGTGGGTCCTACATCAAAGATAATGATTGTAGTCAAATACGCACATGTAATCCATTTTCATGGGAGTGCCTTGTGTGATAGTACTTCTTGATATGCATAGGCGTGGTGGTGAAGGCTTTAGCGCTCCTGCTCTGCCAGGTGCCATTTAATATCACTTGGATATACACAAGATCCTTCATTTCCACTCTAATCATGGGCAGGGTTTCTGTCTGTCATGAACACCCATTGTAATTCGGCTCGTATAGATCAAACATGGGCACTTTTTACGCCAATGAAGATGTAATGCAAACTTGAGTTCTGATCCATAGTAGGGAGAAAGAAGTCTATAAAACAAACAGAGGTCCCTGAGTAAATCCTCCAAAGATGAGGTGCCTTTATATGTTATATTTGTTCTCATACTATGTCACCTTGATGAAGCTCTACATGATTTAGTTCACTCTGTTACATTTAAATTGATGCCTGCTAAAGAAAATTTTTGCGCAAGATCTCTAAACCTTGACCTTGTGGATACAGACGCAGTAGTTTCCACAGCCCTTGCAGGGGGCCTTTAGACATGACACATGAGGAGACAACTAGAACTGACTGTTCTCTGGCTCCAGAAGTATCTGCTGAACCTTTAAGATGCAAAGATGGATCTGCCGCCATGCTTGCTTTCGTTTCTGTCTCGAATAACACCGGGGCGTGTCTCTCCTTTGGGAACCCCATCTGCAGGCCTAAAGTGATGGCACCACCCTTTCCTCCACACCCATTACCATTCACTGTCAGTAAGACAAACACACATGCACAATTCCACCTGCACAGTGCACACACAAACACACATTGAACAGGGAGCAGGCTGTGCAAATGTACCTGACAGTGGCAGCGTTTGTGCCCTGGAACATATTTAACAATGCTCACTCAACACCCGCACCATCTCAGCAGGAGGCCACAGGAAACAGATGAGGACTGGTGGGGTTGATCAAGAAAACTACAGCTTACCTATACTTGCCATGCACCGGGCTCACTCTGCAAACCTCTGGGCTTATTAACAATGAATCAACGTAATTTTCTAGAGAAAGCGGAGTTCACACTTGAAAGAGTCTATACCATGAAGCTGATGGCGGATCAAAAAAGGGGAGGGGGATTACTTGTCGCTCTCTGCAGATAGCACCCTTCCTGATTTTTAATGGGGACAGGCAGTCCTGAATCCATCAAGCTCTACGCATGAAATTACCATTTCGAGGCAGCAAGTGGAGGATTTCTAGGACTTTTAAGATAACTTATTTACTCACTTGTTTATTGTTTATCAGAGTGAACTTTTTTCTGCTCATCCCCCCCCATGCAGTTGAAGCTTCAAAGTCCTTTCATGGTGTCAGGGGCGGGGCTAAGCGTTGCATGTGATTCTCTATCTCCAGGAACCCCGCAATTACATCTGGCACAACTCTACATGAAGTAACGCTTTATAAGCCTTTGTGCTTTGCGGCTTTGAAGAGCCGTGGACCTCTATAAGTTTGCTTTTTGTCCCCCTCTGTTGTACGGCCCCCCCACCCCAATCCCCCCCATCCCCCAGCTCGGGACAGAAGACAGAATGTGATGTGTCGTCTCCCTCCACACACAAAGCCCTAGTGCATTGGACACACCTTGGACAGCACAAAGGATGAAAAGCACGACGAGGCTTGGACACGCAGGACCACGCTGCCAAGCCCGATAAAGACGCTTCAAAAGTCGAGCAGCAAACAGTGGCCTTTTTCTCTTCTGCTCTCTTCTTTTTCTTCCCAGGACCTTGCAGTGACAGAGAGAAAAAAAGACAGAAAGAGAGGCTGACTGAGTTAAAAGATATTTTAGTCTTCCGTGCCTTTACCCACATGAGACTTATGACTGTGATTTTGGGTAATGTTGTGTCTACAGCACAGTAGCCAGTGTAAATGTGCGTGTAAACACCTAGATTAACATTTGTATGTCTGCTTTGGTATGAGTACAGGATTAACCAAAAACATCCCAGCTTTGAAGCAGAAGGCCCATAAATAAACTCTGCTCTCCAATCCCCTTGTCTCTTTAGCCGTATGCTCACAGTGGCAAGCCACGGCTAGACTGAAACCTGCCATTTAAGCTGGAAATGGACGCCATTTTACTTCTCGTTTAGAATAAGTCATCATTTGTATTTTTACACGTTTGCTTATATGGCAATCATTTTAACCCCCGGTCATTAATTTACTTTATGGAATATTTTTGGAATTGAGGTGAATGGCCAATGTTTTTATTCTATCGTTGTGAATTTAAGACAACCAAGAGAGTTGCAAATCTGTATTTTACTTTTTCTTCAGCTTAATTTGTGTCCCCTTGTTAGTACACAAGACTGTCCAGACATCATAAAACATGACTTTTTTCCGGTAACTCCCCCCTCCTTCCTGATGCCCTTCTCTCTCTCTCCCTCTCTCCCTCATTCCCTCATTGAAACAGATGGCGTTTTATGCTGGGCACAATCAGGACTATTCAGCGTCAGGCAGGGCAGGCCCTCCCCACCTGCGCTCAGCCCAATCACAACCTAATGAACACATTGGGAGCAGTCTGTTCCAAATTACTCCCAGTTGGAGCCTGGGCCACAGGTAACCCCCCCCACACACACACACTTGCCATCACACCTCACCTCCTTCGAAACAGTCTCTCTGCCCACCCGCCCAAATTGATATTGGCTCCAGCGCTTAGACCCTCAACTCTGACTCTTAATCAAATCAAGATTCATATCTGTGTGCTGTCAGCATTCCAACACAGCTCAGAGGGGCTGCGTATTCAGCGACAAGCGTATAGGTTACATGTGGGGAGATATGGATTGACAGCTAAGGTGTTTATGTGTTGGAACTGAATTGGTTGTGTTTGATATGTCTCCAAGAGCTGTTTCCACATAAGTGTATAGAGATATATGCTTTTACTTTTAGGAACAAGGAACAGCCATGGTCCTTGTAAATGCTGTGGTGTGAACCACATAAGGCCTATCTGTGTGCCTTATCAGCATGTTTCCACTGCTTCAAAAGGCATCATTTATGCATTTTTGTTCAGATTGTTTGCGCTCTGTTCACAGCATATAGGTTCAATTCATATTTTATTCATGCATTGAGGTTGAACAAAAAAAAGAAGATTACCTTTTTGTTCTTTCTAAGGCACGGTATACCTTTGTGTCACAGTGACTTGAATATCTTTTTTCTTATCGGTACATGTGTGGGCAGGCAAAGGGCAGTTATATATCGTAGGCAGTTGACACCAGAAGTGTGCTGTAGCCAAGAACCTCTGACACTCTGATACACCCTACAACATCCCGAGGGACAAAAGAATGAAACCAGGGCGCCTGCCTAGTCATGTCCCATCAATTGCTATAGGACCTCAGAACCGCAGGCTGACTACCAGACCCCACGTGGGTGTCCATCACTGGATTTGACAGGAGCCCTGCCCTCCTGGCTGCCCTTCTTCACTGTCCCTCTGGTCAATCTGCACCTCAATTGGCCCCTGCACTGGTGGGTGATGCCTGCTCCTTCTGCTGCATGTCAAAAAGAGCCAGGAGCCACAGAGGAAGTGCAAATATCCTCTAATGGCCTTGATCCAGATGGATGCGCCCATGACAATAGGCCCCCGTGCCTGTGGTTTGGGTTTTTGTCAGTGAAAAACGCAGAGGCCACCACAATAACACAGCAAAATTATGCATGCAGGCCAAGTACCATTGACATGTTAAAGAGCACTGCCAGTTGCTTGCTATGATAATTAAGTTAGCTCATTCCAAGGCAGAGAGCCCTTTTCTCTTAACATGTCTTTAAAGGCACTCTGGGCACATAAGGCAGGCTTTAAGACAATGGACATAGGGGGAGAAATAATGGATTCAGTGGGTCACCATTTCTCTGCCCATTTGCTTAACATAGGGCTATACATCTTCCAGTGAATGCTTCTTGATGGGATTGCCTTTAGGGGCTGTTTTGTGGGTTTTACATTCTATCACTCAGGAGATTGACACTTTCTATGAAGTCCATATGGCTGTTCTGAGGATAAGGTAGATTAAAAGACTGAGTATGAAATATTCAGATGACTGCTGTACTTCATGACAGTGACAGATTTTGGATTCTCTTTGTAGAGGCCTCTGGACTTGAACCATTGCTCACAAGCATGATATTACTTTCTGTAATATCACACTAGGCATGAGTGAACGCTGACCTGTTTAAGCAAGCAATAACATCAATGGAATCCCCTCTGTTCACTTTTCTTTTAACTAGGATGTTTGGTTACGTCACGGGGTGTCTGATCTCCCTATGCCTCCATAGGGTCTCATTGAGAGTGGCCACTTTGTGTACAGCTGGGGAGTGTTTGGCCAGTAACGTAAAACCAGGAAGCCTTTGAAACTTAACCAAAGGAAAAGGTTGGAAGTTCACTTTTATTTGGAAACTCCAAAGCTTTCTCCTCGGACAACCTGGGGTAGGTCAGGGACACCAGGAGCCACCTTTCCTCCTGCATCCTTGCAGCTGTAGGGTGAACTTAAAGCTGGGGAAAATATAAATCTCTTCATTTTTTTCTTTTTGGATATGTCTGTGTCCAGATGGTATTCAACCGATAGCAAATACAACAAGAACTGGTCTTTAAAATGACCTTCAGTGGTCACTAACCTGTTCATCCAAACCATGATACCCACGATTGAGTCGTGTACGCACTGCCACGTTCATTTTTATATTCCCTCTAAATGGTGCCAATCTGCCACAACAGACAGGCGCTGAGTGAAAAGATTTTAAAATGCGACTCTAGCACTTTCAAGGCAGGTCCTCTGTGTTAACAAGATGGTTGTTAATGGTTTTGCTTTTATGGCGGTGGTCACATGTATAATTAAGCTGCTGTTGTATTTGTCATAAAAATCACCAGGGGTGCAGGAAATGTTGCAGGAGCCATTTTTACTTTGAGCAGTGGAAAATTAAAACCGTCAAACCCCACAATGTTGTTTTGACATCATTCCAATCTTTATGGATTTTCCTGTATGTGGTTGAGGTTTCGGTATTAAAAAAACACTTAAGTGCCTCACCTTGTGTTTGTTCGGGGAACAAAGGTTGCAATGTTTGCACAATGCAGATTGTCACTTCTGGGAGGTCTGGCCTCCGGTGCTACTTGTTGTGAAACATGTTGCATGTCTGCCATTAATGGATGTCTGGCTGTTTCCTGCGCTGTTCTTGATTTATATAGTTCATGTAAAAATATTTGGTGCATTTATTGTAAAACCTTTCATAACTCAGGGGATTGGTTTCAATGGCATGTTAGGGGTATAATGCCAGGCCAACCTTTGGAATGAGATGGCCATCCTATTAAACAATATTTTGCAAAGCCATACTGATAACCTCTTACCCCAGATATCACCTCATCTCTAGCAGATGTCTATTCATGCATGCAAAAAGCAGGGAGAAAAACATAAAACTCTGGGGAGCTTCACCAGGATTTTCAAGTTATTTTTCATTTCTGGGTTTGGGGAGAACCAAAGTAGTATTAGGAATGAATCTATTACAAGGATTACTGAGTTAAGGTGGCAGCTTGTAGGCAGAATGTCACAGAGACATAGCTCAGATAAGCCTGATGTATGATTTACCTGCATGGCCCCAGTCATATCTATGGAGATGAGTTGGGGTGTCGTGGCCCCGGTGTCACCTCCAAAACACCAGTTCCCTGCTATGCTGATGACGGTATCTATGCTAATATGGGGATCAGTAGGGTAGAAAGCTCATCTGGCTCTCGCTGTTGCTTTATCTTATCACTCTACTCGCCCAGCTCCTGCCCTGCTGCTTCTTCACTGCATCATCACATACCTGGCATGCTGCACAGATGAAAAGAGCACCGCCTCTTCTCACTCTTCCTCAATCTCTCATCTTCACACTCTTCCTCAGCATTACACTTCAAGTTTTGATTTCACAGCAGCAACTTTTGTAATGCTTTATTAAAATATCACAGAATGCTACCCTACTGTATTACTGTTTGTACACTGACATCGCAAGAAGAGGTCAAAACGTTTTATGTATTTTTATTTTACTTCATTTCCTGATATTCTGACAAAGTGGAAACACTTTAGTTTGCTTCTCTTTGACTGTATCAAATCAACAAACCAAACATTTCAATAAAAATAACATCCTTAAAGTTGTCATGTCTTCCACATGGATTTTGGTCCAGAATATGTCCTCCCAGACAGTAAATCCTGTCTGACTTAAATAACCTCCCTGCCTCGTCCCTCTTAGCCTCTTTGTCTCGATCGTGCCCTCCCTCCCTGGCATGATTATTTCTTATCGTGTATTTATTTGTTTAATCCACCCCTCCCCCCACAACACTTGGCGGCCCTCTCCCTACGCGCGAGCTGCCTGTCTGGCAGAGAGGCCCCCTCATCCCCCACCTCCTCCTACTTGTCCATATCCAGTCCCCATCCCATCCCCACCCTGCTCGAGCCCAGCCACAATAGGCGGATGTGCTTCCAGAGCCTCGAAGCTTCATTCGGGGGGAAGATACCCCCACCTCATCACTTCATCCTTACATCGCTCCCACTTGCATGTGGCCAACACTAGCCAGCCTCTGTGCACACTATAAATAATGGATGCATTAGCATGCATGAATATCTTTTTAGAAGGGGGTGGGAGTGCCTTAATTCATTATTAATCCCCTTCAAGGAAAAATGGGCCGTGGCTCTGGTGGAGCTGGGCCCCTACTAAACCCTGCTTTTGGTACTTTACTTGTCCATGCTGTTCTCTTCTTTCTCCCAAAATTGGTGACCAGCTCCACCCAACCAACTTCAGTGCCCTGTCTTTTTCAAAGCTCCTCCCGTTGCCCCCTCAATCATTGCAAAAACACATCTGGAAGATTTGGGCAATCTGTCATTTCTTTTAGGGGGGGGGGGGGCAAAGTGTGATCCTAGGCAGAACATCTTCAATCTGACTAAGTGTCAGCTGGTTGGTTTTAAATGAGCTGGACAGCACTGTTCAGTCAGCTGGTCTGGGTGTACTGCCCTAATATTACATAGCAGAGGCAAAGAGATGTTCCTCTTTGAAAGGTTGGGTAGACACAGAGCTCATGACTTTGAAGTTGCCATCAGTGCCATTTGGTTCAAGAGCACGGCTTGGCTGACGGAAGTATGAGCGGGGGGATGTTAGTCGAGGGGCTAGGAGAGTGGGTTGACATAACAAATGCGTACAAACCTGGTAAGAGAGCGTTAAGTCACATATGTGGGTGGGTTGTAGGGAATTATGTGTTATTTTTAAACCTGAAACACTATGTTGGGTATGGAGGACATTAGATCAAATGCATGGGTTAGAGTTTAGGAGCATGTGTTTCAAGGAGATAAATTGCAAATGAACAAAGCATGTGGATTACATCCTCATTACGTGTTTGCACATTAGTGTGTGTCTATGAGCAAGATAGGAAGTGTGTCTTTTACGAGTGTATCTGTGTGATCCAAGGTGCACTCCCCTCTGCAACACACACCCCTCTTCCACCACTAGGTCGCACTGCCTGCCTCTCCTCTTGTTTACCACAGTCCGCATCCTAATCCAACCAATCGTAGACCTTTACAACACAGCCACATGAGAGCATCTTCCTATCAAGAAATACTACACCACACACATGCATGCACTGGATATCTGCCTGCCTTATTCACAATGGTACAATGTACATAATCCTGTTTGAATCACCATGGTATGTAAAAATAACTAATCCACATAAGTGTCTGTAAGTCGCTTCAGATAAAAGCACCAGCTAAATTACATGTAATGTAAATCAACACACTGAGTCCAACACAGCTTAATTATGCATGTGTGTGTAATACAGCTGTGAGTACAATTCTCTTTCAATTGTATTACAGTTTAGGACAATACATTTTTCTTTTACCATTTTTTAGTGCTGGTGTTTGTCATGACTCGTTGAAAATGTTGAGCTGAGTCAAAAGACAGACAACAAATAACCATGAGATGTGCTTTATAACAAGCAAAAGCTAGTAGGAGGATCCTAAATTATAATAGGTTGTAATTCTTAACTGTTGTTTTTGAATTAGGAATAACTTTGAAACTAAGAAAAAATACTAATTCTTATCTGGTGTTTCATTAATCCCAAATTGACCACACTTAAAATATGAATTAAACATTACATGTAATAAACAACCATAACATAAAGGCCCATTATTGCTTCAAGGTTGAAAAATAGGGTGGGAATTTTATCAGTCTAAAAAAACAGTGTTTCCTTTTATGACGTCAGTGAAGCCAAATATTTGTCAAAAGTATTAAGTTGTTTGAAGTTGACAATTATTACAAATCAACACTTTTTATTCAGATTTCCATCCTTATCTGATTTTTTTTTTTAAACGTAACGTCGTATTTGTAGTGATTATAGGACAACACGCCAATGCCAGTCGAACAGGCCTAACCCTGCACACAGGGTGTTCACTTTTGAATAAAATAAAACAAAACATAATTTCTCTTTGTACTGTTGCACTCACAGAGGATGTTGGGTCCCCCGTCAGTGTCCTTTGCAACGCTGTACGTCTGGCAGGACGATGGCAGCAGGGGTTGTTTTGTTGTCACAGAGAAGACCTGGTTTCTGGAATGTTCTCGGCCGAATGTTTGGATCTCGGGTCTTGGTACGAGGCTGGGGGCTGGTTGTGAGCTGGAGGCACCACACTGTGCCTCTGAACTTCACTCAACCCCTTAAATTCCTCTTCCTGAGCAGGAAATTGAAATATTGTGCAGTATTGGCATGCTGATGGTCATCTATCACAGGGGCCTGCAAGGAGATGGGGGTAAGAGGAGACCCTCTTTAGATCAGAGATGGGCTGCTGGGCCTGGGTTCAAAGGTAAAGAGGAGAGAGCTGTGCTGGAAAGAGGATAATGCTCTTTGCAGGAGTCAAATCTCGGACCGGCTTCCATCACCCATCCGGCAGATCCTCTCATGGTGCTATACCTTTCATCAAACAAGAGCAACTAGTCTTCCCCATGCATCCACAATATGTGTGTACTCATTTTTACTCTGGGTTTTATAAATATGTGTCAAAGGACATGCAGACTTCTTAAAGCAATGACCTGAAGCCTCAACACAGCGGTGAGGGGAGTCCAAACACGCCAATGTTTTAAACTGAATAAAAACAGGAAACCTGAACATAACATGAGACTTCAACAGGTGTCCGAGGACTTTGTGATAAACTATAGCTTTTATCCAGAATTAGATGCTTTCGATTTTTACTTATGATGTACAGTCAAAGCAACAAAAGTGATGATGCTGCTTTCATGATTGCATAACCATGGCCGTAAATGCGTAGAGCGTACCAGGAAATGAAATCTCGCCGGCGCATCACAGGGGGGTAGGACGTGGATGTGACTGGTTATATAAAAATATAAGGCACGATGAAATGAGCCAGATGGGATGATGTCTGTCATTTTAAAGACTAACGCGCTTCTTGTTTTTGCCTGGAAATTTCGCCTCAACCTGACCTCGTGAACTTGCCTTCCGGGTGACCTCGATCTTACGGCTCCCAGAACACCCCTCCACATCCCTGTGCTCATTTTTACAGGCTATTACCCAAGCAGGAAGTGACATCAACGGGTCCAAACTAAAAAAAATGTCGCAGGACGGGCTGACTATAGGATGTCCAGGACCGGTGTTTGTAAAGGAGGATGGCTCGCACCGGCTCCACAAAGTGATGCTCATTGAAGGATGCAGGAGAGCGCCAAACAGGCGAGACAGATGCACGAAGGCTGAGTGAGTCGCCTGCTGACTGAGGAATTTAACTCCGTCACTTTCATTCATGCAAGTTCTGATGGTGCCATAGTTTGCCCCTCTCTGAAACCGGTGACGCAGCTCATAGGCGAGTCGGAAAGACTTGTTGTTGAATAACCGAATTGTGTCGGTGTCGCTCTTATGAGACGGGGCTGAGGTGTGTTGTGCGCTGAAACAGAAAACATCACTGTTTGACTTGCATGGCAAGTGCAGGAAGGAGGAGTGAAACCGGCGCTCGGCTGTTCTGTCTGCATTTTGATACAGTAAACTGATTTTTTCAACTACTTATTTGTAATGATACTAATAATAAAAAAAGCGGCTGTGGTGAAGTTTACCAAGTTGGATGTGTAGCTTTGAGATGCTCCTCCCAAAACATGAATGGCGTCTATTTTTATCCGTCCAGTGCGTGTGTGTGTCGTCCTCTCCAGGGAGGCACTGACAGACCCTGCCGTGCGCCCAGACAGAAAGTGCTGCAGTCACGTGATGTCTGCTATTATCCACCCTCACGGCAGGTACAGCCTACTGCTGTGCGTGAGGGGGGGGGGGGGGGGGGGGGTTTGTTCACATTGCGTGTAACTGAAATATTATTATTATACCATGATATTCGTTCATTTGTGTTTTTATTCTACAACAAGAAACATATTTATATAAATAAAAAGATGCAATAAATGTGACTAATATGCAATAAGGTTTACACTAATTGTTTAATGAAATAATTGTTTACTACAACATTTGAAAAAATTCATTCATTATGCAGTAATATTTACAATCTACAAAACACCCAACAGACCAATAAAAAAACCTACAATAAAATACCCTTAACCTGAGTACTTAATGGTCACTAAAACACCTATTAAGTCAGTCTTTGTCTAAATAAGTAACTACTTATGGCAATCAACAGTATAATTAAAATACAATATAACATTAGATAAAATACATTTAACTGTTGAATTGCAATCCAAAAAATGTAAATGTTAAATGTACACATGCACAGCTCACTGCACAACCTGGAGTACGTGACACTGTCTTATAGGTCTCCATTAAATAATATCAGCTTAGACACCCCATCCTAAAAAAGCTACCCGTCAAAAGAGATGGCGAGTTGGACCTTATTTTAATAGATGATAAACAGGCTTCTTGCCCACAAAATGCCAGTTATCAGTTGGCATGAAGTGGAGTGGTTTACCTTACAGGTAATAATTATTTTTGATAATATAAAGATACTTCTTCAAGTATACCTAGCAATCACTCTCTGTCAGAGGAATATCACTGTAGCTGGCAGATATGTTTCACCTTATTTTCAAATAAAAAGTCTGAATATAACAGTTAACTAAAAAAAACACTCGTAAATGTTTCAAAAAATATACTGTGTTGATGTCATACAATACAACCATGCTACATGTTCAGTGCTAACTCCTGCGGCAAGGTAACAAAAGCATCTCTGTTTGTGCTGGTTGTGAGTGAACACTTTTTTTTAAAGCAGTTCCCAAAGGCACTTGTGCAAAATGGTGTAGTGGGGCCACGTAACTCTTCTTTGCACCTTGGCCCCCTTGGCTTTTCACATCAGTGAATTGTCCTATTGTAAGATGATAGCAAAGCGAAGTTGAAGATCTCACACTAAACTCGAGGCCATTGAATATCTTTAATTGGCTCTAAGCGGGTCTTCTGCATTGTGAAATAATGCATGAGCTATACAGTGGTGCTGCTACTGTATAGGCTTGGCACGTGTGTGCAGCAGCCTATGGGATTACTGGTGTATATAACTCACGCTGCTGTTGCCTGCCTGTCTGGAGTGATAGCTTCATTATTCATGGTTGCGTGTAGACAGCAGTGCTTAATCTTTGAGTTGAATGGGGCAGCCTGTGAATCTGGAAGTAAATGCTTGTGCTCGGTCAGCCTTATCTGCCCTTGTTGAGGAATGGAGGGGCACTAGAGAGAGGGAGGACTGCTGAGCTGGGCTTCAGAGTAGCAACAGCAGCTAAACGCCCCGTCCCATCGTGGCGTTTGGGGCCAGTTTGAGGCCAGTAGCAATTAGCTAGACTGGACTAGGGAGCAGGGCCATATATCCTCTGTGGTGAAAGGGTCTGGGCAGGGGGTCTATTGGCGCTCGACAGGTGCAGAGGGAGGAAGGCGTCAGGAGTTTAGGGAATCGAAACCAGAGATGAGGCCAAACGGCAGCATCTCTAGCTTCTGGGGTCAGATGCTCTCTTTCACCCCTGGAGGCTCCAAAGCTCAGCGAGAGCCTCTTCCTGCCCTGACACCATATCTTTGTGAATGTATGTGCATTAGTGGATGTGTGCACGGTTATCTTTGTGCGTGTAAATGCATGTGTGCTTAAATGTCTGCAGAGTGTTTTATGGCTGTGTCACACTGCTGCGAGAACATCAGGGGGGCATGTTTTGAGCTTTGGTAATCATCTGTCTTATTTTATCTTGCTCACCCTTGGACAAAGAACACTGGGAACACGTTTTGTTTAAACACCCATATGACCACTTGTATTATACAACTCTCCATGAGGAGCTTTGGTCACTCAGCTGTAAGAGTGACGGTAAAAAAATCCAGCCATGATATGTTTTGACATGTTCTTGATGCCAGAAGTTGCAACATTAATTTTGCTGTGCAATTACATTGAAAAATAAGCTGAACTTTTCTGTACTGAAAGGGGACACAGTGGGTTGTTACATTGGGCATTAGAGGGAGGGAAAGCAGTGTTGCAGACCATGTCATGTTTTTTTTTTTTTGCTTGCTTCCTGGCTGTTCTGCTTGAACTCTATAATCCTGGATACAGCCATTACAAATCCTGCTGTCTTGACTTGAGACCCCAGACAGGAGACAGGCTCTGCAACTTGGTTTCATTTAGCATTCCTCTGGGATTTACGGGCAGGTGTTTAACATTACTGGCAGGATATTTATTGGCAACTTTAAAGGCAACTTTTTTGCTTACCTCTCAATTAGGCACACACACATACAATGTGTACTGTAGATGCAAGCGTACACGTACATGCAAGCAGTAAACCATAAAAACACACACAATGATGTTTCATACACGCAACATTTTAGGATTGACAGTTTGGATGCTCAATGGAGCATACTCTCATTCCCTTTTCCTACACTGTCACACACTTTATGCTTTTTGAGGCGCAGATCCACATCCGAAGAATCCACCCCTGACCCGTGACCATCTTTATCTCCCTGTATGCACACCCCTTCCCCTCCATCCATTATGCCAGGTCAGTGTATGATGTGGGGTAGAAATAAGGTTGGAGGCACGATGGGATGTGTGGCCTGTAATTACCGAAGCTTAGCAGTGCCAGTGGCTGTGATGTGCAATTCTCAAATCAAGGTGCAGCCTGAAGACTCAGCCGGCCTCACCGCTGCCCTCTGCTTCTTGATTGCTGGCAGCTGGGTGAACCATGTCAAGTGGCAGGCTGGGAAATGTGAAATCCCAGATAAAGCACAGAGACCTAAAATGCCATGAAGCTCCAGTAATGAGGAAAGTGATGGGGTTTGGGGTTTGGTCATGCTTTGCAGGCAGGTAGCAGCTAACGTATACTCTCTGCCTCTCTCTCTCCTCTTGGTTTACCTGTTTATGTGAGAAAGAGAAGAGAGGTGGAGGTGTTTGTATATTTGACTTTTCTAATCCAGGATTAAGAGGGATCCACCAAACTCTAACAATGCAGAACTGGTGTGTAGGTAGGCCTAGCTCTAGAAATACCCCACATAAATCTTTCCTGGTCACCCTCGGACAAAAATCGTAAACCCTACAGTACATCCTGCCTCTGCTTCTCATGTTTTCCAGGGACCAGTTCCTTTTGAAAATCAGGCATGAGAGCCCTGAAACGTTCCCTGCACAAGAGCAGCAGAATAATTCCTGATATTAGTGGCGGCAGTCCGATTTAGAGCGATTCCGGAGCCGTTGTAGCAGTTAAACACATTCCTAGTTTTTGTGGAGGCCATTATTCCTGCTTCTTAATCACCCCCTCGGCTTTTATAACCTCCCCAAGCCTTAGTGTGTGGCTGGGGGGGAACCACATGTGGGCAGAGACCAGGAAATAACCGCACTGCCAGGCCCTCCCCTTGTCTAAGCTAACAACCACTAACAACGCACAGGACACCAGTGCATTAAATCATCTCTTTTTAAGTATTTTACTGGAATAATTGTTTTAAATAATGCTCAATATAATTTTTCAGGGATTTTCTTTGAATCGTGGAAAGGTATACTTTCAATAAACATAGCTTCACTTATCTTTGTTATAAGTAGCAAACACCATGAGAAGAACAACCTTGAACTTACAACAATGTGTCAGTCCAACTCACTGGTATTTAGTCTTTAGCCCATTTTCTCCCACTGGAGACGTAAATCTTTAAACAGGAATCTAAAATATAAAGTTTTGCGTTTTAAAACAGCCAGGCACTTGAGTTTTCGGCAAACATTACTCAAACTGGAGGAAACTGATCACTGTTAGGGACTGTCTTCAGCCACAAATGAATAGACATTTAGTAGACTTGTGAGAATTTACAGCAGCATGATGGTTTATGTGGGGCTCAACATAAACCGCAATGGCATTGTTTAGGGTCTGTGTTGGTGTGGTACATTTATGTATTTTTAATAGACTTTGGATTAGGTGTATCAGGCTTCGGCTACACAGAATATCACTAATGACTTTGAAAAACACCGAATATAAACAACCATATTCTTAAAGATTTATTTGAGTTTTTAATTGAACAGCAGGTACTGCACAGCTCCTATAATAAAAAAAAACGTCAGCCTCTTCTTATTAAACAGTACCATATTAGTGATGGAGGCAAGGCCCCATGTAACAGAGAGGAGAGGGAGACACACCCAGAGCAGAAGATGGAGGGAAGTAGACCTCTTTGGTTCCCTGCTTTCATCCATCACTCTCTCCTTTCCTGCTCCAAGGTCAGCAGAGCTATAGAGAACATGGAGAGGTGTGATTAGGCGACACCATTTTTTTGTTACTGAGCTGGTGTTTTTGGATCTTCCCACTTAGCTAACACACAGTAAATGCAGCTAGCCTTTAGCCTCTAGTGTGTAGTTGACAGTATGTGTGAAACGACTTGTCTGTCTGACAGTGATGCTACCGTTAAGTCAAACACCTGGTGCTCAGACAACAAGCAGACCCAGTTCACTGTAACAGTGACACGCTGTCACACCAGAGTTGATGGCATAATTTACCCAGGTCACAGTCATGCATACTGTTAAGCGGGTTGGGAATGGGGGGGGTGCTTAGAAAAATCACTGCTTGTTTACCCTGCGCCTGGTGACCCCCTGCCAGCAGCTACATCAATTATCACCTTGGAGGAATGTGGGACCCTTGTGTTAAATTCCCTTTGACCCCCCTGTTGGAGGAGGTCAGGAGGTGGGCGCTCTCCCCATGGGGGCATGCAGTTAGTGGGTGCAGGGTGAGGAGTGTGTGTCTTCATGTCTGTGTGGTGGTCCATGGAGATTTCCTAGATCTCCATCCTCAGACCTGCAAACAGCCACCATGCTTGCAGACCCCCAACATAGCAAACACAATTTGCATGGTGTGTTTACAATGTAAATTGGTTTCTAAAGGTCTTAATTTCACCAAGGGGTGCACCAAAGGTGGTCTAGGAGCACATACATGCGACCCAGGTTTCCTAGAGGGTTATGAAAACAATTGCAGTGTATTATGTGAAATAAGTTTTATTCTGCTCAAGCTTTAAACAACAAATTCTTGTCTCAATATTACATTAAGGGTGCCACCATAAATTAGCACAACTGCTGGCACACTTTGAAGACCTACATCGTTTATGATTTTAATGTGTTTGTTTGTCTCAAGCTGTTTTTGGTACACAAGTGTAAATCACAACTTTACAAGTCAGTGTAGCGCACCGTAAAGGCTGGCGGTTAATGTGCATGTGTGTGACTGAGAGAGAGTGAGTTATAGAGAAAAAGAGAGAGAGGTTTAGACATGGGTATTATGTCTGGTGCGTTTAACTTTAGAAGGGAAATAGATGTGAACATATGACAGGTATGTACCCTGACACACACATCTTTTTTCTTCCTCCATCTTCCTGTGTTCCGTATCAAATGTCTTCCTGGGTGTGAAGAAAGGCGTAGGGAAATAGTATCGTATGCTGTAGGGAATGAAGATACCATGGAAATTGATTGCGTATGGATTCATTTTTTTCTGACCATGATTGATGCTCTGAGCTTATGCATTTTTATCTTCTCTTTTACAGACCCTCTATCATGGTTGTCTGCAGTACGCAGTGCTGTCTGCCATCCAGTTATGGCTGAGGTAAAATAGAGGTACAAATCTCTAGCTTTTTTTTAGCTTTAGAAGACGCTGGTGAAATAATTTCTTGTGTGATGTTTTGTAGAAACAAAAGTCTCTGGGTCGTAATAGCTTCAAAGGGAGCTGGGAAAGAAAGTTTCTTCTGAAATGTTTTGCCGAGTTTAACCTCAGTTACCCCAGGACCAGCAACTGTGCTCTGTCCTGAGTCGTCTGCGTTAAGTTGTGCATTGATTAACTCCTCCTTGAAGCCAGCCACCCTTGAAATGTGAGGGCCTTTACACGTTGTGACAAACCAAAGTATCCCCGCAGTGTCATCAGATCACCTCGCCACTTCCAATTAGTGGTCATCTCGGACCCTTTTTTTGCCTTGTTGACAGGACAGCGGGACAGACCAGCGGCCTAGCCCTGTCCCAAAGATCCAGCGCTCTCATCATTTATTCATCCACACGCAGGCGGACAAAACAACACACGCCCATCCCGTTCCAGGACCAACAGCTGCCAGCTTCCAAGAGGGTGCAGCAGGGTTAGGGTGGGGCAAGGTGGAACAAGGGAGGCCAATACACACTCTCAAACACACAAGGCTCAATCAGCACGTCATCTGCACCATCTTGTCATTTGTTGAACTTCTTCAGCGTTGTCATGGCGATGTAATTTTCTCTTCCAGAGGGGCTGTTCTTCTCTGTTTCAAATTGCACTGTAATTCTGCTGGTGGTTGGTAGTAAAGGGAGGGGGGCAGGGTGCATTTGTCTCTACTCTGATAAGGAATTCTTTGAGGAGAAGGCTATGATGTACTGAACTTGAGAATGCCTTTTGATCTCAGTTTGTATGCTAATGAATCTGCTCTTGTGTATGCATTGTAAACCAACTCTTTGCCTTTGTTTATTTAGACTTGCAAAGCCTTTATCCTTCAAGCATTATTGTGTCATTTGCATTACCCTTCTCCCAGAGATAATTGCAGCGGTTTCCCTGAGTGTTATGTGTGCAGGGGCGACTCAGACAAACTCCTCACTGTGGGTCTTCAACTGTTTGATAGCCTGGCTGTAAGTAAGCCCCCTTGGCTTTGCAGACTTCGTCTCCCTCAGCACACTCGCTGCTGCGGCACTCATCCACGAGCAACACACTCATTCACACGCGCTTTCGCATGAATACCCAAATGCACAAACAGGACTTCAGCCTTGACTGGCTCACGCACACAAAACACACTCGCTTGCTCATTCAGGAATTATCGTGGTAGTACAACTACAGAGGAAGAGTGAGGGAGACAACGAGAGAGGAAAATAGAGACTGAGACGGGGAAGCAGAGGGAGGCTAAACCTGAAGTATTTTATCCCCAAGCGTTTTTTAAATGCTACCATGTCCGTGACCCAGTCATGAGGACAAGACATTGTTCTCTCTTCTGTAGTAAGCCCCATGCAAGGACTTAAAGTTGCAGTTACTTGTTTAAAATGAATACTGCTTTTTATTTATATACAAATTCTATTTTACACATTGTTTGTGCTGAAATAGAATAAAAATAAGAGGTTTGTTGCTTGTGTCACAGGTGTGCACTTTGACTGGCTGATTAAAGGCTGTACAGCTCAGCGCTTACTCACGTTGTCCTTTGTAGTAAGTGACAGAAGTGTTCTGGTTCTGGAGTGTGTTGTTCTGCCACCTTCACTTTTCTCTCTCTCTGTCTATACTTCTACTCTGTGTGTGTGTGTGTGTGTGTGTGTGTGTGTGTGTGTGTGTGTGTGTGTGTGTGTGTGTGTGTGTGTGTGTGTGTGTGTGTGTGTGTGTGTGTGTGTGTGTGTGTGTGTGTGTGTGTGTGTGTGTGTGCGTTGTCTCTGGTCCGCTGCTTTGGCACAAAAAAGGAAGGCCAGGCTGCCCCATTCTTTGTTTTGCTTCTTGTAGGAAACTAGCAGCAAATTGTGGCTCAATGAGGCGTTGCTGTTTTGTATGGTCAGATAAAGTGCAAACGAAACCGTCTGGGCTGCACTGGCCCTCTGCAGTGTTTTCTATTGTAGCTGTGAATGTAGGTCTGTGTGATGCTTGGTTAGTGTTGAACATTAGGTTATGGGGGGGCTGCTGGGGGTAGGGACCATTCATACAGTTTTAAGATGTCCCCCAGTATTTGGAGCTGCTGTCCGTTGTGTTTAATTGTGATGAGGGGTGATTAGAGCGCTGCTTAAGACTGGAAGAGAGTTTTCTGTCTTGCCTGCTTTCAAAGGTTTTAAAATCCTAATATTGTGGAGATCTCAGACAGCGCCTACATGACACACTTGTCAAAGTGATCAGAGCAGGGCATATGCGTGTGGGTGTATTGATGTTCATGCGGGAAATAGCCCTGTTTTTGCTTCAATGCATTCATCCGACACCTGCAGTAACTACTTACAGTGGAAATGAAAAGGGTGACTCACTATATGCAATCATTTCATGAAGATTTGTACTGCTAGATATGAGCAAGCCAAAACGGAAGCAAAAAAAAAACTCAAACATGACCTTAAAAGGTTATCTGATCAAGGACCGAAACCTCTCCAAATAGGAAATATTATTTAAAAAATGTCGTGGATTAGACATTAATATGTGCTTCCACGTTAAATAATCTATTCTGAGAACTTTACACCTAATGAATATGTGGCATTATACATTTAATAACAGTGAAGATATCCACTTTTATTGAAGCAGAAAAACACAATAGGATTGCACCTGGAAAAAAGATATACAAAAGCCATGATTTAAGGTGGGCACCCTTTAGATATTTTATTTTTAGAGTTGTACTATGTCTTCATTTATAATTTTTCAACACCAACAGGATGCACAATTCGATGAAGATACACAGATCAAGTTCAATGAGTGAAGCAAAACAAACACATGGCTTGGGAGATAGACAATAAGAGGTTCTTGGGTGTGCCATGGCCCTTGTCTAAAGCAGTTATGAGGCCCACATGGGCGTTCTGCTCTCTAGAGGCTGTTGGGGTAATTATCTGCCAGGGTGCACGTGTGGGAGTGTGGGTCAGAGCCGGCGTGTCCTGGTGCTCATGCTCTCCCAGGTGGGATTGTAGCACTGGATGTTTCCGAGCATCCCCTCCTGCGTTCTGATGTTGTGGCCCCAAACAGGATGAAATGCATAGCCACTCAACCCTATATACTTCACGCTTGTGTGATCTATATGTGCCCCCCAAACACACACACACACACACACACACACACACACACACACAGACACACACACACACACACACACACACACACACACACACACACACACACACACACACACACACACACACACACACACACACACACACACACACACACACACACACACACACACATACATACCCTCCTCTTATGTCTATCTTCTCCTTACACCCCATGGTTGAGAGAGGGGATCTGAGAGTCACATTGGAGGAGTGTGGCTGGGGGAAGAGGCTGAGGAGCTATCTTTGACATAGGGCATGGGGCCCGACGGCACAAAGCCCCTTTCCCTGCTCCTCCATGTGGAAAATGGCAGGAGAGCAAGAGGAGGAGGGGAAGAAGGCTAAAAAGTGGAGGAAAGAGGAGGGAGTGAGGGAGCGACAATTAGTGGGATCTGCTAATCACCAGGGCAACACTCATTTAATTGACATGTGAAATTTGAATTCATCTAACAAGTCGATAGGCAGTGCAACAATGGACCAGTCGTCTAAGGTCTGCTGGTGGAAGCCAAGGAGGGGAAGCGACAGCTGAGGGCTGAGGCCAAGCTCTTTGTTACAAGTAGCAGTGTTGTTTGGTGAGGAGGTTGTCCACAAGGAGATTATAACCCATTATGCCTTTGACCCTTTTGGATAAGTAACTCCACGGCTGCCCTTGAACACTAACATACAGCAGACACACACCAGAGCAAGGGGTTGTTAATGTGAGTATGCTTTTTTTCCGGCAGAAGGCAGAGTGAGTAAATAAGTGTTTTCATAGCACAATAAATCTGACCCTGATAATTCCAAAGGCTTGGAAGAAAAACACAAAAGGAGCTGAGCAAGGCGAGAATAAGAACCCTCCAATCTGTCCATTCCTGTTTCTACAGAAATCAATAAGCTATTTAAGGGCTTCAGAAAGCAGCATCACTGTCATCCAGCTGCTACAGGAAGAAAAAGCTTATCAACGTTTAAGAAGAGACTTGGCAAAGATGCAAACTTCACTCACATTGAGTCAGGATATTACAGTGAACAGGTGCTTTAATTGTCAAATGGATGCTACCTCTTTTTAAATCAGCGTAACTTCCAACTTTAAATATAGTGTATAGTATTGTCATTTTATCATATTTCACTGTACTTTCTCCACAATTATATGTTGTGTAAATAATGTCTTTATTTTTCATTTGTTACAATGGTCTTGAAATTGTTTTTCAAAATGGCTTTTATAATAGTTCTATTTTTTCACTTTTATATTTTGCTGCGTATTCTTCTTTCTGTGTCTCTGTATGCACAACTTATACCAAAGCAAATTCCTCATATGTGTAACTTGTACCTTAACTTGATTTGTCAAATTCTTGAGTTCATGACCAATACCCAAAAGTACAACCTTCATATCAGCCTCTGGTCTTTAGCAAATATTAACTTGTTAAAATAAAACTGTAACCATATTTTGAACATAGACATTGAGGTTATGTTGGCATTATTTTATGTATGAAAGCACTAGTTAAACAGCCCAAGAGTCAGTGTAAAGATATTTAAATGTGGAACAGAACTATAGAAATGTTTTTGAGAAAATGCCCTTTAAGTTGATACCCTCCTATTACATTATTTGATATTGGTATTTCCCATAAATTAAGAAATCAATTAACTAATATCAGCCATTAATCAGTTTTTCAACTGATACATATGATACATTTATAATCACCAAATCATAATTGATATCTTTAAAAGTGTAATTGGAACAAACACTATTTGAAAACAAATATTTTCTTAAAGAACATAAATATCCCCCCTCCACTTATACCTCATTTGGTGCATTCCCCAGGAACATCTCCATAAAAGGAGTCCAAGTAGGCTGGGCCTGGTTTGTCACTTCCTGGATCTAAAACAGCATATTCAAGTGTTGCTAAAAGTAGAGGTAAGAAAATCACAAGTGCTAATTAAATAAAGACTTTAACATATCTCAAAGTTGTGTGTTTCTTTCTGTTTGAGAAACAAATGTTTGAAATTATGCACACATGTCCACTACTAACAGGTACTACACTATTTTCAAAAGGCCTCAAACAATCATGATCAGTATCTATTAGCAAGTAGCAAAATGTTTGTACACCTAAATGTTTGGTATATGACATGAAAGGTGGCTTTATTGGCACATACAGATGTTTTAAGCAGATACGAGTGCAGAGGGGGAACTTTCAATATAAGTTGGGTCACATATGTGTTGTGTCCAGTATTGGTGATAATCACAAGACTCCATGCGGTCACCGTAACAAGGTTTCAAGTTTCAAGGTTTTATTGGCCATATGCACAGCATATACAACGTATATGTTGGCAATGAAAATCTTATATCCCATGCTCCTCCAACAATTCAACATACATGGTGCAAATAAGATAAATAAAATAGTGTAAAAAGAGAGAAAAATGTTAACAATAACAATAAAGATTTAAGGATGTGAAATATATACATATGTGGAATACATTGAAAGTATTTAAATACTTAACATATTTTAAAATAGCTCCAAATTAGCCAAACTTTTGTGGAAAACTTTCCCTCCAAATTTACCAACCGATTTCCTAGTTAAACTTTGCCCTCACCAGCACACAGTTTACCCCGAGCAATAAGGGATTGTTAGCAACATTTTGTGTGCTAACCTTTGGATTTTCCTTAAAAATAAGTTAGAGATGGGCTTATAGTTTGATCATTCTTGTCCTTGGAGACTTTCCTGTTGTAGTTGAATTCCAAATCTTGACCATAATGTTTCTAAAGTCAAAAGTCAAACTCAAAGTCCACTTTATTGTCAAAGTTTCTACATGAGTTATACATACAGAACATTGAAATACCGTTTGTGGCAGTCCCACAGTGCAAATATAAACAAGAACATATAACATAAAAAGATAAGAGCGTAGAAAAAAAGGGGGGGGGGTAAAAAGGGGTATACAAAAAAAAACCTAAATGTTACACTTACCAATGTTATATTCAACAATAGAAATGATTGCCAAAGCCACAAAAATAAGACTTGAGATGTAAAATGATCCCTTTAAGATTGAACTAACTATAGTTGTTTTTTGTTTTTAAACCCGACAGACAGTGATTGTCTACCTGCGGCACATACAGCTCTAGATTGCGTTAAACTGGTAAGTCTTTTCCGCACTTTAAACTGACATATTCCAGTTTTTTTAATTCCTCATTGAGATGCTGTGTCAACCAAAAAAACACTGCTCATCTTTTACATGCATCTCTTTATGTTCCATTTGGTATATTTGAATGACCTCCACACCACTGTGGTGTACTTTGCAAATGCACGCATTTGTTTTTTGAGGTAACACTCTGCCAACAGATAGTTCCATTGTCAGAGGTGACTTTGTAGAAGTGGCAGAGAGTCATAGGATATTTCCAAGTCTTTCAGCCAGTGTAATCCTCTTCTTTTATCTCTTTGGCTGATCTGGGCCAAAGCTCTCTGTGTGAGAATGATTCAATGACAGCCTGCTTTATCTGTTGCTCTGTCACGTTTTCTCTCCCTCCCTCACTTTCTGTTTCTCTCTTGATCTCTAAGTCCCACTTGTATGTGAATTGTTCTGCCATCTTGCAGTGTGACCTGCGGTTTTTCAGGGTTCACCTTCTCTTTGTTTTGCGTTGGGGCAACAATGATCGCTGATACGATTCTCCTCTTTTTTTATGGTAGGAGATCATCACCATCACAGATCTTCACACACCAGACAGGCAGTTTGGATTATGTCCAAGACTCACAGCTGGATTGATGCATTTGTGTTAACTGTAGATATATGTGTATTTCTGTGTTGTGGAGTAGGCTGCATCTGGGGCATCTGATTGGACCGCTGGCACCAGTGCTAAGCGTGATGCTCGTTTGTATAGAGACTAGCGTGCAGGTTTTTGTGTGCCATGTAGCTTTGCCTATTAGAGTTGTGGCCAACAGCTTCTCGTATTGGATACATTACAGACTGGAACCAATGCGACGGTGCGAACTCACATGAATGTATGTTGGTGTGTGGTGCTCATCTGTGCAACAGCAGTTTTATCATTTAGGAACAAATCTCCACTGTCTCTGCTCACCGAAATGATCACGAAATGTATGTGCCTCTCCCAGACTGATCATTAATTATTAACTGAAGGTTTGACTCGGCATACCAGATCGATGCAGTACATTAGCTACCCACTGTAGACAATTAAGACTGCTATATAAATACATTTCTAGAGAATCTACCTGTCTTGAAAATTCCTTATGAAACAGAAGACAATTAATTCAATATTTCCTGCAGAGTTTGCGAGCTCATTTAGGTCAAAGCATTCCATCCTAACCTACATTCTCAACATCGCGTGTACAACAAGCTGAGAAAAGATTCATTGATGCAGAATTTTTGCCAGCTTGAAATTTGTGGAGGAATTGATCAAGGGTTACAGTACCTTCAACTTTGATCTCCCATGTTCAGAACCTTTTGAGAAATGCAAAACCCAAATGTATTGTTGTTTGTGTCGGCAACAGTTGCCGTGGCACACTCCTGTGATTGAATAATATATCAAAGTGTATACATATTTCATACTTTTAACCAAATTAAATTCTTTTTCACCTGCACCGCCATCAAAGAAATTCCACATTGGTGCAAAACCTAAAGTTGAAAAAACATTATCCGCAATCTGTGCAGGTCCTCTTCCACCACATTGTGGATAAGTCTACATGATGGATTCTAGATCAGGACTTATAGGAAGAAAGGTTTGGCTTCGTCCTCTACAGTCAGACAAAACCTCTCATTGAATACAAAATAAATTGGCTAATGCTGTGAGAAGCTCATCTAGTCTTTCGTTGAATGCTGATAAATTGAGTTAAATCTTCAGTTCTGTTCTCATCTTCCATGACCTTTTTAACCTGACAGAAGACGAGAATAAAGGAGAGATGAAAACATGAAATCCCAGAATAGTAAAGGAGAGGAGAAATGAGACACGAGGAGTGCTGCAAACAGTAGCTTACACTCCTCTCTGTGACAGATCCTGGCCTATTAGAGGTCCTAACTCTGTCATTACACTTGTCAACACCATCCGCTGTAATTGATGCAAGTGCAGGGCTTAACCACCGAGGCTCAGAATACATGGACATACACACACACACACACACACACACACACACACACACACACACACACACACACACACACACACACACACACACATACATTGAAGAATAAACAAATTGTGACCATACATGGACACATACTTCCCATATGGAAGAACAGAACCAGAATAACAGACATGCATACATATTCACACACAAAAATGGTCGTACCATCAGCACGGCTGCACATGCCACACGGTAGGACACACACACATACACAACAGTGCTTATTGAAAACATGGCAGCACTGTCAACCCCAGACGGCTCTTCTCTGCCCACCTGTCAACAATTTTGAGAGGAGAGTTCACCTGGCTGGTATCTCAATCTTCTTCGGCGCTTAGCTTAGACCCACCATCTGGCTCAGCAGCTCTCCCTCTTAACCAACTCTCACTCTCTG
The DNA here is from genome assembly GCF_036324505.1 of Eleginops maclovinus. Classification (NCBI taxonomy): domain Eukaryota; kingdom Metazoa; phylum Chordata; class Actinopteri; order Perciformes; family Eleginopidae; genus Eleginops; species Eleginops maclovinus. Next base: position 10,316,019 of record NC_086371.1, read on the forward strand.
TTAGGCTGTTTAAAGCGTGTCAGCAGTTACCCGGCACAGCGGACTTAGTAAGGCTGCTAACGTGGCTAAGAGTCCCTGGGCCTCTTAGTTAGTGGTGCCTTCTTTCTGTGTGTGTGTGTGTGTGGTGTGTGTGTGTGTGTGTGTGTGTGTGTGTGTGTGTGTGTGTGTGTGTGTGTGTGTGCGTGTGCGTGCGTGCGTGCGTGTGCGTGTGCGTGCTTCACAGATGGCAACGGGAAGGGAGGGGGGAGTTGGAGGGTGATGGAGAGAGCTGTCTGAGGCTCCGGCAGCTCTCGTGTCTCTCAGGCAAGGCGGTCTGTCTGCGGGCATCTGCACTGGCATCCCCCCCACCATCCCTCCTTTCTCCTGTCCATTGGCGCCCCAGCCACCTCAGCCACCTACTGCAGTTTGGCTACAGCCCACAGTGCGGAGCACGGAGGATTCCCCCTGACCTCCGATGTGTCACTTCACCCCCAAGCTTCCCTAGTTGCCTCAGCGGTGATTATTTTCATAGATAATGGAAGTGAAATGCACGTTATGAGTTATCCTAGGAGAAAAGCAGGCAGTGTTTGTGTGTTCATGTCTGTGTGTGCATATGTGTGTGCATACATGGATAAACATGTGCTTCGTTGTGTCGGCCTTATTGATGGACAGTGATGGTCTTTGGTTGAGAGCAGAGCTCAGGATTTGTGTTGCAAAATGTTAAAGATGAATAGATGAGCTTTGTTTGTAGTGTAACTTGTAAGGTTGCTACTGTTGCTGTCTTATTGATCCGAGCGCAGCAGGTTGCAACATTGTATATAATGACTTGACTCCTCACCATACGCTGATAGTTCAAGAGCATTTTCTCTTCTGACATTCTTCGTTAAATTTCTAGTTATAAGCGTCCATCTTATTATCCTATGTATTTTCTCTTCTTCTGATCTGTCAGACAGAAAAAAGGCTAGTTGATTTTACAGGATCATAACTCAATATTTAGCAGTGTTATTTATGTTTTGACACTATGACAGAGCTCACTGGACAGTTTTTGAAATGGTTGTCTTTTTCTTTGTTTTGACTGTTAGAAAGGGACTTTTTAATTTGACAGGATGCCTGAATACATAAAATCGTACTGTACACTACTGAACATTTGCATAAATATTAATTTATGCTTCCAAACTCTTTAATTATCACAGTTCTTATTGGGTCAGACACTGCAGCGGCACCACATAGGGCTGGCACATTGACACATCTGTTCCTAAGAAATTCATGGAGGTTTGGGCTCTGGAGGTGTTGGTATGCACTGATTAGCACAAGGCTGTCTTTACCCAACCACCAGGTTTTCTACTGGGCTTCCATAAACTGTTTACTAAGGAGTCTGTTGCCATGGTTTTCAGCCACGTTCCAATCAGTATTTTTTTTTTGACCGCTCAGCTTTATTTATTCCTCAAAAAAGCCCATGCCTTCTGCATCAACCAACTGTTGTTCCTCTAAGAATTGTTCAAATCATGTATAATTTCATTTATCTGCGGGATGGGGAGCTTGGATGATGATTCGAGCCTGATTGGATGAGCTTTGGAAAGAGTCTTTACAAGCTGACACCTTTGGCTCATGTGTGGTTTTGAAACAGAGGCTTTGAGGAGAGAAAGAGATCACTATCATAATGACCTATTAACACCATGTTTTGTGCGTGTGTTATGGTTCTAGTTAGAAACACATGTTCGCCATACGTTTTCATCTCCCTTGAAAACGCCATTAAAAAAAAACATAGGAAAGATAAGATAAGATCTTCACTGACAAAGTGAGATAAGATCTTCCCTCTGATCTCACGTCCTTTCTCTTTTCTTCTATCATCCCTTTGAATTCCACCAGTCTCTCGGTGTGTCTCTTACTTTTTTTCTCAGCTTTAATAACGAAGGAAACTCTTTCATACTGACAAAGCAAAGGCAGCACAAACACACCGCAGCTCCCGGAGGTCAGGTCACACCTGAAGAGTGGACTGATGCTCAGTGTGTCAATAAGGTCAGGAGTTTGTCTGTCTATAGGCAGGAGGCTGCATCTTTAGTGTTTAATAGTCTTGTAAGCTGTTTTTTTCAACTCTTTGCACCTCCCTTAACAGGAAGCCATATCCCTCAATTGGATTACAGCTAATTAAACACTACACACGTGTAGAGTCAACAAATAGAGGTGTCATAAACCCCCGTCTCCCCTGCTTTTGTTTTGCCACTCCTCCTCGAGAGCAAAGTTAAAGCTCTACTTAAAGTTGTTTGTCTTCTCTTCACCAAGTGGGTTGTATCTTCATCACAGTTTTTTTCTCAGTTTTATAAATGGATGTCTGCAATGATTACTAAGCAGTTTATTCATTGTCTATTTTGATCTTTAAAGTGTTTCTGAATCTCACTATATAGCAGGGACGTACAATTGTTTTAAAGGAGTAGTTCAACAGATCCTGGCGACATCAAGGTGATGACAGGACTTCAAGACTTATGCTCAGTTCCTTTATCGACGCCTCATAATTAAAGGACAGCCGTTAGAGTAATGTCAATCATACAGCTCTTAGCAAGAAAGTGAATAATGGTGTTGCCAAACATGTTCAACTATTCCTTTGATTGATATTTATGTTTAAAGAATAATGTCCTTGGGTAAAAGCTGATGGTTGTTTAATAGGTTTGTGTTTGCAGTACAACAACTATCTCCAGACCTTTTAGATGATCTACATTTATTCTTCTAAAGTAGTTTAAATAACCAACTGAATCCAGGTATTTCTGGCCAGTTTGTCGTCCCTGTGGTGACACAAGGTGACGTGTGACTGTTTGCAGAGTGTAAAAATAATCATTGGGCAATTAATGGGCACCAAAAGGGAACCATTAGTGAAGTGTTAACTTGCGATACCTGTCGGTGTATGATGAGAGTTTCGAGGAGGAGAACACGGAAGAAAAACAAACGTGGAATTTAAATTGCATCATTCAAATGCAATGAATGGAGACATAAAGTTCATTGGTCTCTGAGGCATGTTTATTTGACTGTATCACTGATGGCAGTATTTATCTGCTGAATGAGAGCAGCTGTAGAAGTCTGTATAAACTGTGGTGCCAGCTGTTGAACTGCTTTGACCTATTTGCTGTGCTGTCGTGGATCTTCAGAGTTGCAAGGTCAAATGCATTGTCCTTAAGGATAAAACAGGATGTTTATCACCTCTATGAAATTCAATTTCTAACCCTACAGTGTTTTCCTTTGGTAGCAACTTCTCTTTACCAGCTGTCATTAAGCTCACTTAATCTCGTTTGTTTTCAATTACAACCCTGATTCATCATCTCGACTCAACTCTTACTTTTACCATCTTGGAAAAGGTGAAAATAAGAGGATATGAAAGATCATAAATAGATAGACTTCAACTCAAGGTTTTCCCTAGCAGCAGACAGGTGCCAATACTTATTCTTTACCGACCTTTGGTTGTTGTTATTTCTTATTTGAATGCTCTTGAAAAAAATATAAATCTTGCCTGAATGGATGGAAGTTAATGCAGTGATCACTGAGGGAAAAGCACTGAATACAAGAACTTCAAGGATGAGGATGCTAGAAGCTTAAAGTGTCTTATCATCCTCCCAAAAATCCCACCACTGGATTTCAAGACTTGCACATAAACTCACACACACACACACACACACACACACACACACACACACACACACACACACACACACACACACACACACACACACACACACACACACACACACACACACACACACACACACACACACACACACACACACACACACACACACACATTCTCCATCACAGACAAAGCCTTTGAGAGACTCAAGAGAGTTGTTCCATTTTGAAGTCTCTAAATCTTTTTATTTCCATCGCTGTTGCTGTATAGTGCTGGTGTGTGTATGTGTGTATGCTTCTACAATCAAAGGAATCTACTTTATGTTACTACTGCCCTACATATTGTAGCTCAAGTGGAGACCCTTCAAGGGGGGAATGTTTTAATTAACAATGCTGCTATTCTCGCTGACATTTATATCTGCTGCAATATCTGTTCAATTTTTAAGCATTATCAACTCAAAAGAATCCTTTCAAGAGGAAAAGCACAACACCACACATAGAGTTATGTGTATTCTTTTCTGTGAGGAATATCCCAAACACTGAGCTAGACAACAGTCATTTTACTGCAAATAGGACAGTAAGGGGGGGAGAGGAATGCAGGCAGGCAGGCAGGTTGCCATGAAGGGGAAATACACACAGATGGCCTGACAGACTGACAGACAGAGGATGAGAAAAAAGTAGACTAACGAACAGACAGACTCAAAGACACATATGTACAGGATGTATGTCCATGCAGATACCTGCTCAGTGTGAGCACATCGGTGTGTTGTGTTGAATCCAGAGAGGCATTTGCATAGAAGATAAAAACCTGTATCCTGGACTACACACACATTGTATATGTTATTGAATAATGACTGATTACTCAGTATTTGTTTCAAATAATCAACATGGAAGAGTGTTTTTCATTGTCGGCCTAAATATTCATACTGAATGTTTAACTCTCCGCATACCTAATTACTTTCCCCTCCAATATCTGTTTGTAAAGTAAAGCTGAATCAGATTTATAATGGTTATTTGGAGGCACTGACAGCACTTATCATGTTAGATCGTAGTCTTGGTTCAATATTAAAGACACGAGACAGGACTTGTGACCTACAACCAGGGCTGGACTGGCCATCTGGCATACCGGGCACTTTCCTGGTGGGTCGACACAACTCAATATTGTAATTGTTTTGGTTCAGCCTGTTCAGGTACATGTATGTTGGTAATTTTGTGTGCACTGATAGATAGCATTTTCCTCTGATCAGGAGCCACTACTGTTTTTTTGATGGATGGTTGTGGGCCTTTCTAGGACAAAGTGCCAGGCCAATTTTCTGTCCTCATGTCCAGCCCTGCCTGCAACTGAATCTGAAAATATTTCCTTAATTTTAACCTAACAACACAGAGGACTCTAGCTACCAACCATGCTCTCTTGAAGCTTTGCCCTTAAAAATAATGTTGAACATAATGGCAGCAGTTACAGTTTCCTCAAAAGCATAGTTGCCAAAACCAAGAAATGTATGAATGTATTTTTTTAAGGAAACATAATTGCTGTACTATACTGAACTTCCATCCAATGAGGAAAGCCATAAGATGGGGAGAAAGCCTTTTTGTTGATTCCGTAGTGTACAATAAATGGACCGGAGTAATCTTGCTTTATAGCTTCTAAAAAGACAATTTCATTTTACATTTATTAAATTCAGCCTTTTTAATGATCAGCGTTGTTAAGGGAATTGACACTACCTGTTTTGAAGGATACATCTTGTGCCATAAATGTAAACAAAATGAATATTGATGCCAGACTAACACATTCACCAGCCTCAATAGGAAAGCACTGGTATCTTGCATCTATGATAGCCATCAGCACATAGACACAGGTTGGTGGCAGGAGGCGGGCCCTTGCTTGTGGCAGCTGATGTTCTGCCAGGGTTGGGGGATGCTGGGCTGGATCCTGCAGGGTCTTTTGTCACCCCTGCTAATTGAGTGATCCTGGTGACCTTGTCGTCGCTGCCTGGTAACACGTTAGCAGGAGCCGGTGTCCCTGCCCTCCGCTTTAAAGTCATAACTAGATGTCTGGCGCAATGAGGTGTGGCGTTTTGAGGGTTGTAGTGGTACAGTGATAGCTGAAATGATGGAAGGATAGATTATAGATGAAGGTTGGATGCACTGGCTATACCCTAGTCAGGAAGCAGGGTTAAGTGCGGTTCAGCGGCTCGGCATTGATGGTGTGAACGTTTCTGCTTTGTTTCCTTGCAGGGCTGACAGAGCCGGAATTGATTGAAATCACAGTGCTTTAAGGCACATTGAATAAAAGCATACTGGTCAGGAAAATGTGGGTGGTGGCGTGCAAAAAGTAAAAGGAGAAATAAATGGTTTATTGTTCCTTTGGGAGTTTAACTGGTTGCAGGTATACAGGCATCCATCCAAGAGGATTGAGTGACTGTTAGACCCTTTTTGAAATTAGTATGCTAGAAACATATGAGAATAACACTTGACAGATGCTCACAGGCTGATTTCATGCCCCATCTTATGATTTTTCATTAAGTATGGTATAACAGCTGCACTTGTACATCTCACTCAGTGGCGACAGTTGTAGCATGCCAAGTCTTAAAGAAAAAAAAAAATCACTCATATTTCAATGCATGCCTTTGGAATCTCTTTCAGTGAACATGTGACACTTTTCAGATGAGTGTTTTTGTGTTAACAAAATGGAAATCTTAATTTTGCTAAGCTAATTATAGCTTGTAGCCCGTTGCCAAGCAACCTAATGACAGAAGACAGCGGGGAGTCAAGAATCTAACCTTTGGCTGGATGGAGCCAAGAGGTGACATTTGGATTTCCTTCATATTACTTTCTTTTGATGCTTTGCAATCTGACATTGTATTGCACTTTAGAGTTAGAATGGCTTAAAGTAACTGTATATGTTTATATAATAAGAGAAAAACATTCAAATTCCTTTGAGAAAATCGAAAGCATTCAATCACTGTCAGTCAACCTTTTAGCTTTTATAAAAATGACAGCCCTTTATATATGGACGTGCATGAGTCATTCTGCGCAATAGAAATGTGCATTAACTCTTTTATGTCATCTGTGGCTATATATTCCTACTAACGGGGCATAAAACACTCAGTCAGTCAGAAAATGTATGTAATAATTCTCCCCATAAAGCAAAATGGCAGAGGACTAATGGGCTGTTATGAGGCTGAGGCTCTTCTTTAGTTGCCTTATGTCATGCTCGTAGTGTTGAATTGAATTCTGGAGCACTATAGAAAAGTGAGCACCCGCTTTACTGTGACTTTGTGTGATTTTATTGTAATATTAAAACATAATTACATTTTGTGGGCTGTAGTAAATATGCATAAATATGCATATAAGCATCTGTGTTATAGACTTGTATGGATTACAGTATTTTTGATATGACTTATTCCTAGATGCAAGTTTAATGCAGCACATCTTTCCATCTGAGATCTCTCAAAGACAAGGTCTGTATGCTCTGAAAATTTCTTTGTGGGTGTCTGATTTTTCCTTCTATCTCGGGGGGAGTATTAAGGGGGGGGGGGATCCTTGGCTCAGCGCCAAAATAGTTTTGAAGTATCTGTGAAAAGACTCCTCTTAATCCGTTTTATTTGCTCTGCTACCTCCGAACCATTTGTCCAGAGCTCCCAAACCCTCCACTCCACCCAGCCATCTCAGGGATTTAGTGTGGTAGAGCAGAGGTGCAAGAGCCCACAGACAGTTAAAAAAAAGCCATCTGGCCAGGGAGGGGGTTGTAGCGAGGTGGGGGTGTTGGGAGGTTTGGGGCGGAGGAGTCGTGCTGGGCAATCAAAATGACGGACAGCAGTGAGAAGTGTTTTGCGGGCTCCCACGTACATGCAAAGTAGCCTGACTTGTGAGCTTTCACAGCTCCCTATGGTCTTCAGGTAAACACTGACCGGCCGAGGTATGCGTGGTCTTTTACCACCTCTGTGTGTGTGTGTGTGTGTGTGTGTGTGTGTGTGTGTGTGTGTGTGTGTGTGTGTGTGTGTGTGTGTGTGTTTGTGTTTGTGTGTGTGTGTGTGTGTGTGTGTGTGTGTGTGTGTGTGTGTGTGTGTGTGTGTGTGTGTGTGTGTGTGTTTGTGTATGGTAATAATGTGTTTGTTGGCTTGCTTGTGAGAGGAAAGAGTGGACTTACTTGTGTTTACGCCCATGTCACCGGCTCATGTATTTGTGTGTTCTACAAGACGTACTGCCAGGTTTATTTCTGTATTTTCTCTTGTTTTTTGGCCAGCGATAGTGTTTGCCAGTGGAAGATGTTTGACCAGAGAAGTCAGGGTAAGCAGGTGAAACAAACAGCATCCATATTTCATGAACCATAAAAAAAAAAATCCCTTCTCGGATTCGACACAGGCTCAGCTCTAAGGACACTGTGAAATGGGCGCACAATTGTTCCTCTTCGCTCTGAGCAAATATTATAATCCTATTCTCTTATGCTTTCCATCTTGCCCTCTCTCTCTTATGTTCACCCCAATGGCGGCCCCTTTCCCCGAGTGAAAACCCCTCCGAATGTGTGGAGGCTTCATTTTTCACTCTCCCTTTGGGGCTCTGTTGTCAGAGAGCAGCCCTTAGGAAGTCTTTATTTCTGCCAGGCAGGGCCTCTTGCGTTCCTCCACCCTCTCCCTCCGTTCTCATGGCTGTCCCCCCCACCTGCTGGGATCCTGATCCCAGCCGGGGCAGGGCTTCAGCGGGGGACAATTACTGCTGCTCCCCAGCTTTGATCATCTGACCACATGGAAGCATAACAGCTGACCACATGTTTCAACAGACAAGAAGAAGAAGTAAAGAGAAAAGATGAAGAGTTAGAATAGGGTGAGAAGGAGAAAAGAAACCCCCTTTTCATTTAAGTTGAGCCCAAAGCTCCATTCCTCTTTGGGAGCTTTACGGAGAGTTAGCCAGAATGGTCAAATTTGCGTTTCCTTTGATGATGATTATTTATTTGGATCAAGGCAACCATACTTACTACGAACTATGTCTGGCAACAGCCTCTAATAAAGTTCAGTTTCAATTTGCCACTCTCTCTTTTGCGAGTGCCGCAAAGAGAGAAAGAGAGAAGCAATTTGAGGCAGCCCTTGTAAAAAGCGAGTGCTAAGTCTGCTGGTATTGTCGGCCAAATTGTCAGGACGCCAACTGGGCTCTGCTGTCGTGTTCTGAACACTGTCTGGCTTTTTCGCAACCTAGGCCACATCCACACCACAGATGACAAATAACACTGGGGAAATAGCTACTAAGATAATGGGAGCAATGACTACAGATATAAATACAAAGTAAATGTCTCGTAATGCAGCCAAGAAGAGATTCAGCTGCATTCTGAATATCTGAACTAAATACAATTGTAGTAATTGTTGTTCTGAAAGTTTACAAGTGTGAAGTCATACACTATGGGATGTTACAAAGATGCAGAAAAAAATTGTTTTCTTTGTGGATAAAAGTATTATTTTTTTACTCTATGGAAGTGGAAGTCCACCATGTTGGGGGATATCTACTCGAAAGATCCAGGCCAAGAGGGTTAGATGGAAACTGACAAGGCTGAGGCAGAGGGGAGGGAGTGTGCTTTGCTCTGATTGTCAGGGATGGCCTCTTGGAGTGTCCCAATTGAGAAGGAGATCACTTTACCACATTAAGGGTGCCTCAAAAGAACCTCTTCAGCAACACTTTGGACCAGCCTGGAAGAACAGGGATTGTTTTGACTGATCCGCCACCTTTAATTGTCACCACTGTGTGGACCAACAGCTTGCTCCTGCCTCAGCTATACTGCCACTGTGGCTCTTTGAGAGACACTCGCGCAACATATGTGCACACACACAAGCATGCACTGTGAGTATACGAGTATGCACATGGGCATACGCAGGCCCACGCCATGTGTGTGCACAAGCATACATAAGAAAACCCCAGGGCATGCTAAAGAGATTGGAAACATTTGAATTTGTTTTGCTGATGATAACACTGGTCATATAAAGCATGTAAACATTTTGAAGGTACTAAAGGGTGTAGCAGAGAAAAAGGGAAGAAGCACTCTTTACCTTATCTATGTGACTTTATCATCAGCAAGCTGCAGAACATGTCCTAAAGTATCCTAAAAAAAATCACCCTGACATATCAGAGTAATACTTTATAATACTAATACTAGCATAATTTGATGTTTGAAATATATATTCAGTATTTAACATCGTGTTGGTGATCAGTAGTTTTAAACTAAACCTTTTTTGACTGTAAAAATCCCCGGTTTCATCAGTGCATTTAAAAATATCTCAAGCTTTTCTATCATTGCTTGGAACACATGCATGCACATACGCACGCGCGTGCACACACACACACACACACAAAATCCACTGATATTTCTCAGAAGCACTTTGTGTGTGTGTCTGAATGAGATGATCCTTTAATTAAATTCTAGTCTATTAAATTGAAAAGACAATTGGAATGAATCATTTTAGTCATTGCTGTAATTAATATAACATGTCAGAATAAATTGAAAGATTGTACCAAGTCAATGTAATACATTTTTATTACCATTATTATAGCATTAATGATTTTATATAGATCAATCCTTTTCATTGTGTGATCTTTCTATAACACAAGCTTGAACGTGCATTCCTAAAGAGAAGATTAATTAGTTGTGCTTCTTTGTAATCAAACCAGAAAAACTATGGTTAATGTTTCCCCAAAGACGGGGGGTCACTTTATGATGTGGCCTTGGCCATTTGTGTATCCTGCCTTACTTCATAACCATTTTTATCCGGCAGTTAAAAATAATTAACAAGTCATGCTCTTTTGTCGTCCACCATTTTAGGTCCTCGCTCCTGCAATGAAAGGCCTCTCCATCAACATGGTCGCGTAATAGTGTCAGGATGCATTTTAAAGTGCAGTAATTCAACGGTTTACACGGCCTCATAAAAAACCGACATGCCCCGATAATGAGAAGCATGAATGGAAACTTGGAGTTCCCTGTGGCCCGTGTGTGTGTGTGTGTGTGTGTGTGTGTGTGTGTGTGTGTGTGTGTGTGTGTGTGTGTGTGTGTGTGTGTGTGTGTGTGTGTGTGTGTGTGTGTGTGTGTGTGTGTGTGTGTGTGTGTGTGTGTGTATGCATGTTAGTGAGTGTTTGAGTGAGGGAGCAGGGAAATGTAGGAGAAAGAAAGCAGGGAAAAAATAAAAGTCACACAGCTGCTCTCTAGTATTCTTCTTTACAGCAAACAAACTGAAAACTTTAATCCTTTGATAGAAGCATGTGCTCCCAAAATGCAGAGTGTGAGATTGGTATGCATGCTTAGAATAGCAGGATCTTGGCTGAGGCATCCCACTCCTCTCTGAGTGATATCATATGGGAAGGTCACAGACAGCTCAAGCACATAACTCATCATCTTTCAGCCTGTCCTGACAATCTTTACGATGCCTCGACCCACTGACAGGCCGGCTATGTGTGCGCGCTGGTGTGTGCATGTAGTGTACTGTGCATGGAAAAATGTAACTTAGTCTAAAAAAGCTAAAGCAGTTGGTGTAGTAGCAGTATGCATGTGTGCTAAACACTTGTCCTGCATATCTTTCTCCACCAGGTGATCAGTGTAAGGCATCTTCCAGAACGCGTCTTAATCTTGCAGTGCCGACGTCTTGCTGTCAGGGAATAAATCATGATGCAGCGTGGAGGTGGTGGCAGGCAGCGTGAGTCAGAAAGCAGTCTGCTTGACTTCACACTCGCTAGGGATCTGGTAACTCAGCAGGTAGTCCAAGTACAGATTGAAACTAACTCTGCCTTTCTGCGCTGAACCCCCCGAGAGCTCTATTCAAGAGCACGACTGTTCCTTTATTGTAGAATAAATTGCAAGAGTTCTTTTTTATTGTGTAAAGATGGGGATAGGTGCAGGGTAGCTCAGCTACTAGTCATTATCTCTCCAGGTACGTGTGTGGTAATGAATTGATGACCTTTTAGACTGCAAGTGTATGATTTAAAGAAAAAGCCCTTGTTTAAGTGATTTTAAGAAGTGGTTTAAAGAAGTCAAGAGGAAGAACTGAGAGCTGGAGTCTTGGCCGGGTCAGTGATTTGTTGGTCTCAGATGGTCACTGGGCATTAGTGAGGTAAATCCTTGAATCAGCCTATGACCTTTCAGTGAGGTTACCACCACAAGGGCTGTTTTTCATCTCCCGTGTGTTTTTCATAGCACTAACAAGATTGACTTATAGCAGATTTGCACTACTGTGCATGTCGTAACCGCCAACTAACTAACAGTTATTCATGCGCCAAGCACTATAGTACTGGCGCAGATGGGGATGTCTGATTTTAACAACTCAGAAGTCACATCTGTGTTTAGCAGGCAACAGCTTCAAACATGACTCAGCCAATCAAAGCTGTGTTTTCTTATATCTTCGATTGCTGCGGTAGTGTGTAAATCAGTTTTTCTGTGCAGAAGGCAGTTGCTGGGGCCAGTGCCAGTGAGTGTGTGAATTACAGCTAGGCATAAAGCTGTCCTTGTGTCCTGCTGGCCAAGAGCTGCAGGGATTCTGGAAATGATCGTAAATTTAGCAGCACTTGGCTGAGGAAATCATACAAAATCTGGAATTGAATTGAACATTTGGAATGATTACCAGAGACCATAAGAGGAGTTCCCATAAAGTGAGAAAGACCGACAGAGGTGGGGCGCGGTATGTACAGTATCAGAGTGCTAGACGACATAACAGACTGGTGGAAGACATGGAGGAAATATTACATTTGGGATACGCTCTAGTAGTAACAGTAGTAGTTGCAAACGGCTGTCCCAGCTGATGCCTGCCACTAGAGATAAATTATTCACTCACTTGTCAAATCAATAATGACCCGGTCTTTAGTGGCCTACTCTCCCCATGCCCTACTTATCGGTTTTTGGGGGAGAGGACATATCATTTTGATTTTTTTGCAGTTTGCATTCATTGTAGTGGACTTTTCGGCCCCTCGCTGAGGTAAATTGGTTGCCATTTGTTGTCATTTTAAGGATTGTTTCTGGAAAAGTAGAACTTTGAACAGTGTCACAAAAAAAACTGCAGCTGGATTTGAAGTGACCACACATGATTAATATGGCAGTTTTGTTGAAATGGAATGAAGCAAATGGAGGTACGGAGGGGTCTGGGGGGGGCGGGCAGGGGGTCTGGGGGTCTGACTGGATGGGGGGGTGTTTCCATGGCTTTTAATGGCATGGGCATGTTTGGATGGCACGGACCACCCCCTGCCCTTCTGCCTCCGCTCATGTGTCACTCACTGTCTTCCAGCCTGTAATTTTCCATCTACTGTAACAGTCTGGGCACATCGCCACCCAGGGAACTTTTAAAATAAATAAATAATTAATTAAATAATTAGTATCTCCACAACAATCTCTTTTGTTCTGTCAATCTCAGAGTGCTCAAAAGTCACCCTGAGAGATGGAGAGAGAAAGAGGGTTAACAATCAAGGGAGAGGTTGAGCGCAAAAGGGAGAGAGAGAAGGAGAGAGAGAGAGAGAGAGAGAGAGAGAGCAAAAGGGAGAGAGAAAGTGTGTAAAAGAAATTAGTGGAAAAATCAATTAAAAAAAATTAAAAGCATTGAATTTTTTGAAATGCTTTTTACTTATCCGCCATTGATTACATCTAATTGGGCCTCATTTCCTGAAAGAAAGTGTCTGTGTTTATGCGAACATGTGTGTACTTGCCAGCATGTATGTGTGTGGGGGTGTGTGTGGCAGCTTGTGTGTTTGTGACATTTGCTAATGGTTGGGTGCATAGATGATAACCACTTGGCTTCGAGACAGACAGATATGAAAGGCTGTCACTCTGAGCAGAGACAGCTATAATAGCCCCACGAGTGTGTGTGTGTGTGTGTGTGTGTGTGTGTGTGTGTGTGTGTGTGTGTGTGTGTGTGTGTGTGTGTGTGTGTGTGTGTGTGTGTGTGTGTGTGTGTGTGTGTGTGTGTGTGTGTGTGTGTGTGTGTGTGTGTGTGTGTGTGTGTGCGCGCGCTTGAAAGGGTGATGATAGGGGCCCACACTTGGGGCCCGGCCATGCTTCCTAATCAAAACCCATCCGCTAGCAGGGTGCTTGTGCATCAGTGTGCTTGCTGTATGGTGTTTACATTGGGAGAGACGGAGCAGAACCACCTCTTTGTCCCCTCAGAGATTTGACATTGCCCTCCTCCCACCACCCTCCCCCCCACCCCCTCCTTCCAGCCACCTTGCTTGATGTGAGGTTAGCAGCCCGGAACATCCTTGTATCTATGCACAGAATGATGTAAACTTGACAAAGAATGAAAAGTTAAACTCTTTAAGTGTCTTAATCACAACGACGCATTCAAGTCGGACTAAACAGATAGACCATATTTTTCAGTACTTTGTGAAATAAGAAGTGTGTTCAGCACTCACAATGACATTTCGTAGCACAAGTTGCAAAACTTTAAATCATTTGCACCCATATTGCAGGTGACTCGTTTACAACAATTTCTAAATAACTTATTGTTTCAATAGAAAAGTGATATAACAAACATATAAAACTTCACTGGCAGTAAAAGACGAGCTGTAACCATCAATTTAGTTCTCATTTCAAAAACAGGAGTTCCCATCTTAAACACTGGTCCATCATTGTCTTTGCAATGTGATATAGTTAATTGGGAGTTAAAGATATGATATTGTCTTTAAATAACTGTATATGTTTGTGGATGAAGTTTTAAATTAAAGTGTGTGTTTCAAAACGAGTGTTGTATACTGGTTCTGGACTTCTGATATCTTAGAGGTCATCCTTTCCAAACTTCATAATGACCTCTGACGTATTTTGTAGACCAGCCCAAAAAACTGGCTGCACCTGCTTAATGGCATCAATACCAAATACCTGTAAATATATTTAAACGGATACTTACATTTGTTTGTACAGCATGGTTACAAAACTGTAATAAAAACATACCCAAACACCCGAAAAATTCCGGCTTTTGGAAATCGGTCAAATGACTGGACAATATGTAATGTTGCTGTGCACCCTGAAATGGGACATCTACAGACTGTCTTTTCTGTATTCTAGTAATATTGATTCTTCAAACAACAAATCACGATGTGGAGAGTTTGGGAAAGTTGCCCTTTAACACTTTCTGGTCTACCAAAAGCACTTGTCGCTCCACTCTGTCACTACTGTCTTTAATTTTGTGAAAGCCACTACATCGAGTCGACATTTCGTATTTTTTCTGAAATTAATGGGGAATTAATGATTCCGTTATTCCCCCCCGCTGTGCGAGGAAGTGGGGGTTTGGGATTCTTTTTTTAATCGCCCAACCTCTAGAAACTGATTGGAGCACAAAAAATACGCCCAGTCCCCTTCTGCCAGGCCTCACAATGGAGGCGCTGATTTTTTTGATAGGGTTCTATGCTGCCAGGGGGCCAGCTGGAATTAGAAGTGGATTAATAATTTTAAACAAGGCTAAACCGCTTGGACTGTCTGTCTGCTCTTTCCAATGCTTAGCCAAAAGTCCGTCTGCTCCCTGACCACATCAAAACAATCTAAAAACACTATATCTTCCTTGGGTTTAGTTGTTGGGCTTGAGAGTACATGAAAACATGCTTATTTAAAAAGATTTCATGAGGTTCTCAGTCTGAGAACATGTCAGGATTATCGGGAACATTTTCCATCACCAGAACAACATCCTTACATGAAGCATTACTTTTAAGAGTGTATGTTGCCAAAAGTTGATCAACTTTTTTGCAACTTTCCACAGTTTTTCTGCTTTTAATTGATCAAATCCTGGACCAGCCCTTAAATTTGACTTTACTTATAGTTTGTGGTGAAATATGTGCTTCATCGTTGCCCATATTTACCCGATAGCTGCATTTCCAGCACCCATTGATGCCTAAACACCTGTTCACCTTTAATAGATGATTGGAAACAAAATGCATATTTCATATATGTCAGATGCGTGCACTGATGTATGACAGACTGTTGACTGATGTGTGACAGACAGTTGAGTTGGTACAAAGTTAGTCCAGTGGCTGGAAAGCTGAGACCACCAGTATGGTGACCCCAGTCAGAGGAAAGATTAGGTTTAGCACCAGTGGGAGTGTTAAATGGTGAGTCGCAGGGATTTGGGAGCTATTTGGAATGATCTAAAAGCAGACGAATTACCAACCGAATTTAGGTATAGTAAAGCCAGACAAATCGGGCCCTGCTGGTGACAACTCTAACAGAACAGAACCGTGTCTCAATAATCCCCATGTCATTTATGTGTGTTGAGTGCAAGTGTGTGTCTGTGCATGTTTTACAAGGACAGACAGAGAAGGGAGAGGCTGCAGGTTAATGTGTGCCCATTCTGTGATCATGT
The DNA here is from genome assembly GCF_036324505.1 of Eleginops maclovinus. Lineage (NCBI taxonomy): Eukaryota > Metazoa > Chordata > Actinopteri > Perciformes > Eleginopidae > Eleginops > Eleginops maclovinus. The sequence continues at coordinate 10,331,912 of NC_086371.1, forward strand.
GAACGGGTGTCTTTAGATGGATGATTGAGGAGAAACAGCCCTCAATAATATTACAACTTTGACAAAGCACGGTGAGAGAGGAGGATCCTGAAGGGCCCAAATGAGAGCCAGAAAAGGCCAGACTCGACTGTGCTGTACAGGCTATTTCCATTTTATAAACAGCCTTTTCGATCTAATCTATTTACACTGCTTAATCCTAACAGGACAAATGCACCTACAGAAAGCTAAAGCACAGATCAAGACAGGAATAAAGGGACAACACAGACTATAGCATAAATCTTTACCCCCCCCTCTTTTAATTCAGTCATTATAAAAATGTTCTGTGAATGTAGCAGGGACATTAGCCCCCTTCTGAGCTATTATCCTGGCTGTCTGGTGTTGCAATTTCACACTCCACTGATTCCGACAAGCAGTAGAGAGTCTGCATGCCCCAGATTTCACCTTATTTAGGTAATACAGGAAAATCATTCCCAAGACAAGGTAAATTAAACTAGGCACTGGACTGGCACACTGTTGCCAATTTCAACAGAATAGGAACAGTATCACACAGTGAGGGGAGAACTCTACCACATAAACTTGATGATAAAACGCTGGAAATGAAAATTGAGTTCAAAGATTTCACTCCACTTCATAAACCTGCAGACTTTGAGTTATTTTACTACTTAAGCACTGATCTATTTTAAAAGCTGGTATCTTGAAAACGGCCATGTAAGTTTTGTTACTAAAATGTTGTAAAAATAAATAAAAACAAAGGGTAGCGTTTATCTTAAGGGTTGAACTTGGTCGTTAAACTTTGAGCCAATTCCCAAAGTCACGTTTTATAATACCACTTTTAACAACAGTTTCTACCACCTTCATTTCTAATGCATGAACGACGGCATATTAAATGTAAGTGACAGACAGGCGAGGCTCTACATTATTTATGCTCCGCAAGAATGAAAACAAACTGCCTGCGTAGTACCGTTTCTCAGTATTAAACTGTATCCTGACCCACACACAGCTTGACATATATCCCCACACTTTTGTTTTATTCAAAGAGGAAATCTATCTAAATTAGGTTATCTTTATGTGGCTTTTAGCGCATCAGATAATAAAACAATCGCGCTAAAACGAATCATTTCTGCCGGAAAAAAAACCCGAACCTTAGTAGTTATTCTCGTTAAAACAAAATAAAGATTTGATATTGGTTCAAATATTTTTTTCATCCTGTGAAAAGTCGAGTGAATTTCGTTTCTGCCGACGCAGCACGGTTTTACGTTCAACTTATTGAGCAGTTCCTTTTAATGAGAGGGGTTTCCTCACTGTTGCTCCTTAAAGAGTTCCCCTCTATTGAAAGCGGGACTGTTTTAAATGAACTCGTTATTCTTGACTTCATTTTGCCCAAACCTTTACAAAGACAAAACAAGTGGTTCGGAAATAATAAGACTTGAGCACGTATTCGTTTTCAGCTATCTTGAGTTGTGCATGCCGGCAAGATGAAAGAAACTGCAGCTGGAAAATTAAGGCCTGCCTAGTTATTTCTTAAACCCCTTAATGCGCTTCACAAATGAACAAGCAAAAAAAATAATAAAAATACAATTGAAGTCAGAATTATTTTTACAAAACATCTCATTTTAGCTAAAAAATACAATTATTGTATTTAAATGAACAATACTATTTATGCTTATATGTGTGATAACGTCATCATTATGATTATTAATATTATTGTTATTTGTATTAACAATGTCATGTTTTAGTCTTATTAGAATAGTGGTAATTTAATCAGTACATAAATTGACCATAAGTTCAAACAGATGTGTGCTGGGAAAATAGAGGATAGAATAAAAAAAGAAGTGCTTATAAAGGGAAAAAAGCTGCAACAAAAATAAAAACAAAAATCACTCATTGTGAGAGCAACAAGTCAAACTTTCCTTTGAACTTTTTGAGGGAGCTGTGGAGGGAGGTTTTAGGTTTCTACAAGGCCTGCTGAGCTTCATTCCCTTCATCAGGAGGGAAATATGTCATTGGTCATAGGAGAGGATGGATAGAGTGTCCCAGAGATAAAAATGAAAATATTTGGCTATGTAACTATTTAATAGAAGATAAGTTACATTGTCCAAAGGTCTCCTGAAGGGAAATGTGCACTATATTAAGAAGAGATCTGTCAATCACACGGCCACGAAGAGACTTTGAAAGCACACTTCCATTTTGCTCTTTGTGATATTCTTTCAAATCCAAAACCACTCATGAGGTTTTATGTGGCATACTAAGATGTATTGTACTATTCAGAACTATATGTAAACTAAGAATGGCTCCAAATGCTATGCACTTTTGCAATGGTTCTGAGAAACAAAGTCCTCTCTTTTGTTACTGGCCCTTGTTGCAGAATTGAAACAGGAAAAGCAATTATTGTAGAGATTGTCCCACAGGCATTGAAAAGCTATCAGCATGAGGGTTGGGATTGGCTTGGGGGACACCTATGGCCCCATGCATTATCCTGGCATGAGGTCGCTTTGGCAATCGCCTGCCAATTTCCACCAGCACCTGGCCTTCCCTACCCCCTCCCTTCACCATGCAGGCCCTCCTACCTGTTTTTTATTTCTCCTCCTCCTCCTCCATTTCCAACCCTGCTTCCCTGTTATTGTCCCAATATGGTGACCATAAATAAAAAAGAAAAACTGCCCAATGAGTATGGTACAAAGTTGAAGATGTGCAAATTGTTTCCTATCATGATGGAGGTGATTTTTGATACTTCTCAGGGAGAAAACGTCTTTGACTCTTCTCTGTTGGTCTAGTTGAAGAGAGAGCTGTGAAAGCACCCCAAAACCACGGAATAATAGCATGTCTAATGCTGTGAAAATATGAGCCGCTGGTATACTGTTTGGGCCAAAAGGCTCAGTGGGAGAGTCGAGTCTAGATTAGTAGAAAAGTGGGAGGAAAATAACTGGTGCTATGTCTAACACTTTTTATTATGGCTGTTGAAAACCTGTATAACACAGCTGTTGAATATCACTCTCAGAGCACCCACCACCCATCCAAAAACCTTGTCCTTCCCTATAAGGTGGAGGCATCCAAACACACATTATTACAGGATCATCACCCCTCATCCTTGAGTAGAGAAAAGGTTGAGGCACTATACTGAAAATCCAGGCTGCTTTGACAGTGTTGTTGGTGTTGTTGTTGTGGGCGATTATGGCTCCTGTTTGCTATTATTTGTCATGCTTCCATACCATACTTATAGTGATTCTCACAATGGTGCTTTTTTAGCCATATAGCAGAAATCACAAATAAACATTAGTCTCCTAAATTGGAATCTGCTTGAAGGAGGCTGAAAATGCACAAATGGACACATATGTTCCAATATAAATTGCTCTTTTTTTCTGTGAATTTTTTGATAATATCGATAAACTAATATATTTTCTTTTTTGAACAATAAAATTGTCCCTTGGGGGAAAAAATGATTTAAAGAAAACATTTCACAGTTCAATCGATATCTTCTTAGTGTTACTGAATCTGACTTATGATTCACATGAATTTTCAAGGTCGAAGTGACACTAATATGAGACCAGCACTTATATGACATCCATTTCCTATAGCAAAACGTTAATGTTATTTTTGTTTTTACCATTATAGTAAAGTCAAGATGCAGAGGCATCACTTCCATCCTTTAATTTTTTTTACATCATGATGAGCAACTGCTCTGCAAGGACAGTCTCTCCAGCAATGTTTTTCACAAGACAGTTCTTGTAAAAGTTTATCATGCATGCGTGATGAATAATATTTAGTCCCACAGAAGGTGCCAATATAGCACCATGTTACTCTGAATCATCACAGGTCTGTTCATCTTTCAGAACTGTTAATCTTTTGGGAGATAAAGACTCCAGTGTTCTTGAAAATGTGGCAGTCAGCCAGTAATATTGGATATATCTATTTGTTACATGGAGTGTTATCAATAGGGAATGGAGAATGAGATGTAGAGGTGGGTAAATAATCATAAAACAAACCTATAAACCTTTTTTGTGCCATTAAATTTAAAGTTGCCAATAAATTGTCACGATATAACTGGTGACTGCTTTTTATTTTTACAAAACAGGTATATACGTCATCCTCTCACACCACCTGCGAGAGAATATAGGGAACAAAACTTTTAAGGGAAAATATATTTCATTGTTTATTTCCATGTTTGAAATACCAGGAACCGCGTGCACGAGCTGAGGCTGGGGAAAGATGAAGCGTATTGTTATGCATAGTGCTATCCCTGCCTCATGCATATCCATAACGGATTAAAGATTGCGCAAACATTATGCAACCCGAGCTAGTCTTTTTCTGCGTTGATTGGCATTTCTGGGGCACAAATCTGGATTTTGCTAGAGATATGGGCTACTTTGGTTTCTCGTTGTGTTGTTGTAGTGACATATTTGTATTTTGGTTAAGGCAAACAGTCCTATAGAGGCTTTATTTATGTGTTTCTTGCACTCGTGTAGTTTTTACATTTATCAACCTGTCTCTCCCTCTATCACGTGAATACCTTTAGTGCGCTACTTGTGTAACCTGCATTTTTATACTAAAACGCTTGTGCGTAAATTCCATTTCCTTATTCTGAAGTATAGTCAACTTGGAGTTTCACACTAATAATACCACTACGCGGGAAATCCCGACAAGAGGCGATGAATGAAGTCTTTAAATAATGGAAAGGCACTCTCCAATTCTAATTCATTGTCTCTCTCTAAAAAAAAGGGGGGCGACATTAACGAGCATTGTTCCTTTATTTTGAAAAGCTGATGAATATGTGAGCACTGCTGTCCGTCCCCTCAGGGGAGCTCCGTGCTGTGGAGTGGGGGCTGTCCCGGGACGGGGGCGGCTCTCAGGTGAAAAGTTTGCTCAAACTGCTGAATCATGCCATTCATGCAATGTAAAACAAAGGCAGTTTTTTTTTTTTACTTTGTAGCTTATGTAAAAGCCGAGGTAACAGTTCTATGGCTTTAATTAAATATTTGTTTGCATATAATGATACTTATTCTTCAACAATGTTAACATCGATACACCACCTTATCCAATATCCTGAGGCTGCAGTCCAATGAACGCTAGTTTTCCCTTCTTGTTATTGCGCTTATCGTAGGCCTACTACTGGCATTCAGGGCAGAGCAGCGGTCCATTATAAATGATGTCAATTGCTAATTTGCGGATTTACCACTTCTCAAAAGTGTCAAAAATATATCTGTCAAAAGACAAACGCGAAGCACAATTTCCGAACATCTGCTTTGCTGAATGAGCGTTTGTCGGAGCCTTCACTCCGGGGACCTATTAGCGTTTATTCCTGCCTGCTCTGATAAGGAATTCATCAAGTTTCTGACACCCCGCCAGATGTTGGGGAATAAGCACTGTCTCCTGTTGGACATCCTACTAATAGTTTGTCTTTCACCCCATCGCATAAAAGAAATATTACTAGAGAGGTGGGTGGTGTTGTGGGCTGTAAATAATGGCCCCTTGGTATGTATTGATTGTGGACAGCCATTGTTTATGGTGACAGAAACATGAATTTGATCTGTTTCATCTATTCAACTGAGTTTTCTTGTGTCCAAGTACGTTTTGAACCCTTTAGGAACTGAACTAATTGAAAACTGCATATCATTGTATAATGGTTCTAGCACTTTCACTCATTTCCTCATCAGCAGAGTTGCCTCCAGGCTATACAGTATACAGTACGGTGGGGTATGTAAATGTCAATTGAAGAATAATTGAAGTCAAAGACAAAGCCATTGTGTTAATCAGTTTGCATCACAAAAGCCATGAAACACGTTAAAATATAAAGACACACCGTGGATTAAGGTACTTTGTGAATGCATATTCAACACCCTGCTGGAGGTGAAATAAGCATCGATAATTGGCGAGCACATCAACTTCAGCGCAAATGGAAGCCTTCGTTTAAGTAATTATCAGATGTAGGCTATGTTAGCTCTTGTGCAATCATTTGTGTATCAAGCGATATGTTTCCCCTTATGATGTTACAAATCCTTCTCACATCAATCTGATTGTTATGGTGTGTTTAGTGACAAAAAATACCCGAGGAGGCTTAATGTCTTGATTGAACAAACGACGGTTATAAATATCCAGTAATCCACTATGTTTACTTGTACGGTTGCCATATCTGGAAAGATAAACCCTGCATTTCACACACATTCTCAGATTAATTCATGATGATTCAGTTTTGGCAGCATCGATCGTGTCTATTTTGAGCAGTGATGGCAGGAAATCAGAACATCCTAGCAGACAGCGTTGTACTGATGCGTAAGGCCTTTCTCATTTCTAATATTGTATGTCTAAGAGTCACGGCCAAGTGCTGTGCTGAAGTGCCCTTGAGCAAGACCCTGCGCAGTTGCCCTCAGTGTAAAGCTTAAGTAGGTAATGCCAAATAAATGCCTTAAAAGATTAAAAGCATATTGCATGTGCAGATCAAACTTATACACAATCACATGATATAAGGTCTGTGCATGCTGCGTCCAATAATGACCAACTTATTAATGAGTGATACATTAACCACATGGGTTTGTTAAGATCACAGCCTCGGTTGCGTGACAAAAGACCTGCTCGTGCCGGTTTATCCTCTTAGAGCGCGCTCTCCCGCTTAGCCGGCAAATACTCTGCGACTGAGAAGACTGAAGAAGTTAGATGGGTTTGGGTTGACCAATCAATCCGATATCAAACTTCAGCGACATACGCTAGCCAGGAGTACAACTCAGCCCTGTGTTTGTTTTCTGCAGAACACAAACCCCCCCACTCCCCCCAGCAGCCTCCGCTCCCTTCCTCCTTCGGGTCCTACGAGAGGGAGAGAGAGAGAGAGAGAGAGAGAGAGAGAGAGAGAGAGAGAGAGAGAGAGAGAGAGAGAGAGAGAGAGAGATTAAAGCTTTTGCACGCTGCCAACAGCCAGCTGCCATCCTCAGAGTCCACACACCGCAGCAATCCATAAGATAACTTGAGATGAATGGGCGCTAACGTTATGCAGAGCCAGTTGTAGTCTGCTGCACGGGGGCATTGCTGTGATACAGCCGCTAGTCTTTACACAACTGCATCCACGTGACCGTCACTGCTTTCTAATCCATTGAGAATCCAGCAGAAAGGAGCCTTTCATGTTTTTTTTCTTTCTCTTCTGGATTGAATTGCCTGCCCTGGTTTCTCAAATAACGTGGAAACGATGACTTGTATTGGGTGTCAGCATAAAGCTCATGCATGGGAAATAACATTCGAGAGTATCTGAAAACAATGTTTAATTTGATCCACCCGGTTGACTATTCACTATAACATACATTATTGCAAATACACACATATACGATCCACACTTAAATGTAAACATGTTCACGTTTATGTTATGTTATTGTGATCATTTCTTTTTCCCTTATTGAAATCACGTCCTGCAGGTCAAAGTGCAGCCATCTTTCGTTTTACAACATCCAAGATGCATGCCTAAAAATGCAGCCTCCATGTGCCGCGGTGTTTAGGAGGCAGCCGGGTCTCGGTTTTTTGACGTCACTGTGTCTGAGAGAGGGAACTTGAAATGTGCGACAAGACTAGACGAGCCAGGCAGGAGGAGAGGGAGGAGGGTGATATGGGTAAGAGGGGAGGGAAGAGGGAGTGAAATAAATGAAATCAAATGAAGTGCAAAGGTTGCGCTTGCGCAAAAGTCAGAAATAAAATTGAATCCAGAGTATATTGGGAGTGTGTGTTTTGGTTTGAAACACCGTGTGGTAGTTTGTTTAAGAAATGCTGTTCTGCTTTCAGACTTGAATCCGTAAAGTATTTCCTTTACAGCAGTGTTTGAAATTACCACCTTGTGTATTTCTTAATTTTTCCTGCATTAACATTGCCTTATAACACATTTGATTCGCGACTCTGAATATTAGAGAGTCTTTGCATTAGCTCTTGTTCTGATTCAAACTGATTTTTTTCCGCCGTTTAAATGCTTATTATGCCGTCCATTGATGTGTGGTTACTCCTTTGGTTGTTTTTTATGAAGCGGTTCCTTGTTAATCGGGTAGTGGGAGACATAGGGCAGCTCCACTTTTGGCAACGAACCCCCCTCTACTTTCACGGTCGCTCGGTGTCCTCAGTTGCCCGTCTTGAAGTGTGCATGTTTGGACACATTTTTGTAGAATAACATAACAAAATAGAAACTTTGCAAGTGCAACTCTGGCAGCCATGGATGATCCGCATTCCCCATCTAAAGCCACTACTCTCTGCCAAAAAGTGGTGCTCCAACTTGGTCCCCCAAATATTCCCATTCACAAGTGCACACACACACAACACACACACACACACACACACACACACACACACACACACACACACACACACACACACACACACACACACACACACACACACACACACACACACACACACACACACACACACACATAGCCAAGATACTAAGATGGCGCCTTAATCAGTGTCAAGTTCAATGACTCCTACTAGTCTGATACAAACAGCATATCAAACAGTGTCGGATATATGCGTAAAGATGCAGGGAGCAAAACAACACGGTGATAATAATCAACCTCGCAGTCTGAAGTCGCTTTTCATAATGATTTTTTTTTAATTTCAGTCAAAATTTCCGTTCACATTTCTTCATAAATAGTTGGTAAAACAAATCAACCAACATACAGTAGCCTAAAAAGTACAAGGAACCTTTGCCTCTGGTAGCTAAATAGGCTAACGCATAGGCCTGCTGCAACAGGGTTTGCCTCAATGTGGCACAGTGACACAGTTCATCAGTAAAACATTTTTGCTCTTCAGGAATAACTTGGAGTGTGACCCATTTCTCCCAGAAAGTGTTACAACATCACATTCTAGCTGTGTTTATACATGAGATATTTTTCACTGACCTCTGGACATGGGGCAGAAAGGTGGTGGGAATAAGAAAAAGTACTTCATTTAAATTAAGGTATAGAAAATAGCATATAAAACATATATTCCTTAAATTATTTAAATAAACTTATTTCATATATCACTGTCACGAGGTACCGTTTTTTACATTTTATTTTAAAAGTAGTGCTGGTGGTCTGAAAATTGTTCTCATATGAGTACAATATACTTTGTGTATGCATAATATTTAATTCTTGAGAATGGGTTACAATGCAATGCTGTAACTCTTTTTGCCACTGAACGGCTTCTTCCCCCAACTCACATATTTTTTAATTCCTTCCACTAAATTTTGTTAAACACAAAAAATGTCATCTTGACAAGTTATTCACACAAAACAAGCAAATGTGTAATCAAACTGCTCTATATGCAACACCACAACAAATAACACACTTAGTTTCACAGAAGAATTACATTTAAAACAATGCAAGCTGACGGACAAAAAAACTTTTTTTATTTTGAAGATACTGTGTTGTGACAGTTCCATTGTTGCCGATGCACACATTTAAACATACTTGCACAAAGACATTGCTGGAACTATAAAGAGTGCCACACTGGCGCATATAAGTGGGTGCTTGACCCGAATTGGAAATAAAATGCTGTCACCTTGATTTGGAAATCATGAACTTCGCACAATCGTCTAAGACCTGTAGCTATAGGAGTGCATTAGGCAGATGGATTTGTTCTTTTTTTTATACTGAGTTTATGCTACGAATTGACATCTATTTCTGATACTAGAAAAGTAAAATACACAAACAAGTTTAAATTTAACCAAAAATAAAGATATCAACAGAACGCTTTTTATAGCTTCTCAGCTCAACTGAACTCAGTTCTACAATGTCAATGATTTACATGTCAATGGTCTCATAAAGAAAATAAAAATGACGGAAATATCTGCATTATATATAGACAAATCCATAATATTCATATAGATGATTTCTTCGATCCAAATAAGACACATATAGGCCTATTGGTTAAAAAGAAAAGCAGAAGGATACAATCGCGATGTTGGAGCTTTAGAGTTTATCATTTGTTCAATGTTAAGCTGGTAATGACCAAAACTGTACAGTTCTTGTTAGAAAACATTTCCATAAATATCATTTAAGTTTCAGAACTCATACCCATAATTAAATTACAAATTGATAAATATGGCATCATGGATATGTATTTACAACGGTATTAACAAAAGGCAACGTTATATTTAACGGTAACAATCGTAACCTAATACCACATTTCTCCACCTGAAAACGGACGTTGACAATAGATTCGACCCCATCAAACAAGGAAATACATTCACGAGTATAATATTTATTTAGGATTTTTTTCTGTGTTCAAGTTCATGACAAAGACTTTGGCACGTTTCTTAAGACTGTCTGAAGTTCCAACAATCAATTGAAGAGGCGACAATAGCGCGTCACCATCATATAAAACAGCGTGAAATATTCTTCCTTTTTATTCTTTTTTTTAAATAAAAATTTGAGAAAATACATAAAATGAAAAATAAAACATTTTTTCTGTAAACTAAAAGATAAAAAAAACATTTATTTATACTGAGAAAGTATTGAGTTCTATTTCTTCATGATTTCTGTTTGATTTCCGACAAACTGCGCAATAAAAGTCAAATTTTGTGATCCTGAGAACGTACGTGGCCTGCTGGGTGCTGGCTTTTGCTCTCATCTCCTGTCTTTATTGTTGTTGTTGTTGTTGTTGATTCCCATTTGTTTGTGTCTGACAGCGTGTGTGTGATTGTGTTTGTGTGTGCGCATGTGAAGAGAACAGGAATAGTTTTTTTTTTTTTGATCCTCAACTCCGCGGTCCACATTGAGAGATAGTTTGCTCTGCTGACTTCAAACGTACCATTCATTAAAGTTGGGTGCCAGTCCTTCGCTGTGACCAGACGTGTTTTGCACGGCTAACGGCGGTGTTTTTGTCGGGTCTTCCGTGTTGGCTGATACCAGAACTGGTGGTGTGGACGACTCATATCCAGAGCTGGCTGCTGGAGACGATTCGGATCCTTGAGACTCATGTACCTGAATAAACAACAATAAATACAATAATTAGTCACTAAGAATATAGCATAATGTTGTTTTATGCCCCAGTCTATTTGAAGTGGGTCAATAGCAGGGTGAAGGACTTAAATGCGGATTAACTGGATTTTGTAGCGCTTCTCTAACAGTAAACACACAGAAAACTTAAAACAGGCACGGCAAAACATGTCGATATCAATACGCCATTAATGTTCACCATAAAACGTATTTTTGTTCTTAAACTAGAATTAAAATGTGAAAGAGAAAACATCAGAACACATGCATTGCTTTAAACTATGTTTTGTTAATGCAAAAAAGGTTTCAAATCGTAAATCTAGTTTAGAAGAGTGACAGGCATGTAGTTTACTCACAGATAACTCAGTGATATACTTAAATTGTTTAATTGTGATTTGAAGTGTCACTAATAGACTCAATAACATCTTAAATGTTCCTTTTTTTGTACTGAGATAGTGCTGTAACAGCTTAAGAAATGCCTGAAGTTCCTGTCTGTTGCAAAAGGGGGGGGGGGGGGGGTGTGTGTAGATATGTGTGTTAATGTGTTTAAGGAGTAATGAAGACGTTAATTACCTTCATGTGTTTCCTGAGAGAGCTGGGGTGTGTGTATGACTTGTCGCACACTTTGCAGATGTATGGCTTGTCTGATGTGTGCACATGCATGTGCTTTTTCCTGTCGCTGCTGTTGGCGAAGCGTCTGTCACAGCCATCAAATTCACACTTAAACGGCTTCTCACCTGCAGGATTAAATACACACCATGAGTTACCCCAATGGCCCGAACAAACAAACTCCCATTGTAACACAACCTGCAAAGCCGCAGCCCGATGTAAATGCTCTGCAGCGTATTATATAACAAGAGTAACCTACATTTTCGAGGCGACATGGATACAGCTATACTACTACACTCTGCACTGTCAGGCTTTATTTATTCAAGAGGCCTGCTCCTTCATACTACTACTGGCCTGTGATCGGTGCGTCTGCTCGTATATAGTAAACACTGAATCAACAGGGCTTCTTCTGTTCTATATGATAGCTGAACAAGAGCCAGATTAAGCTACAAACTGATTCCTTGTCATTTTATATGAAGTTCATAAAGCACATGGGTTTAGTCTAGCTAAACAGCACAATTCAGCCTAGGAGCACTTAAACTTCAATACGTGCGTAAAGAAACTATCTTTATATATCTCATCCAACTTCCTTACAGAAAACAGGGATTGAGGGTTAACACTAAGAGTAGGTTAACAACAACGACACATTTTGTTCTTAAATTATCATGCTAACAATAATCTTTCACTTTGTTTAGTATGAACTGAACTAAAACAATTTGGAAGCTGTTCAGCTGTATACATGTGGGCCCAACTTCTCAGATGGTTATTGTAAACAACAATACATGCATACTTTTGTTAGCACTCTAAAACAGGCAGGATACAGCATTTCTAAACATGAAAGCCTCACTTTAAAACAATGTTATTTTACGCACGATGCCTGCTTTTGCCGCTGCCTACCTGTATGTGTTCTTTTGTGGATTTTCAAATTTTCTGATCTGGCGAATATTTTCCCACATCCGGGGAAAGGGCATGGAAATGGTTTTTCTCCCGTATGCACACGGATGTGGTTGACGAGTTTGTACTTTGCCTTAAAAGATTTCCCTTCTCTCGGGCAGTCTTCCCAAAAACAGATGTGGTTGCTCTGCTCTGGACCGCCGACATGCTCCATGGACACATGAGTAACCATCTCGTGCATTGTGCTGAAAGTCCTGTCGCAAGTCTTTTTGGGTCTGTTCATCTGGTTCTCGTCTATCCATTTGCAGGATAATTCTTGTTTAATCGGTTGTCTCATGTATCTAAAGAAGGCCCCGGGACCGTGGTGTGTCGGCACATTCATCCCCATGTTCATGTTGATGGGATGGCTGTAGTTGTGGAGCTGAGCCCCGTAGGGGTCCGTCCGAGGGCTCGCAACCGGACGGTACGGATCAGGTCTCCCGAAAATGTCCCCACGTAAGCCAAGATGCATTTGGCTGTTAACAACATGTCCACTCGGTGAAGTGTGGCTCACCCCCTGGTCGTGAAGTCCTGGAAACAACAGATGTCCGGGGTTATCGCTGATCCCGGGCGGCCCGTGGAGGCTACCCGCCGAAGCTGCAAAGAGCCCATGCTGTGCGCTCGGCCCCGTGGACTCTCCAACACCCCGGTTCCGGAAGAGAAAGTCCCGTGTTGAATTGAAAGCTCCCCCGCCGTACGAGCCCACCTGTCCGCCGTGAGTGTGTCCCAGGGCAGCTGCATATCCAGTGGCTTGCGGGGTGAAAGCTGATGTCTGGCTGGAGGCGATATCGTGTGCCACGCCGGGGCTGATTTTGAAAGCGGCAGAGTGGGGGGGATCGGCGAAGGGATTCAGTCCCAGACCCGGGTCTCTGTTCCCGAGGTCGTGGTGCCGTGGTGTACCGAAACCCCCGACTCCTAACGATGCAAACTGCGGACCGCTATCAAGAAGCATAGTCATGAGCTTGAAGCAAATTTAGGAGACGGGAAGAAAACACAATTAAAATCCAGTGCAGCGGAACGCGCAAGCTGCAGACACCGCGCCGAGATTTACCACGTTTTCGAGAAATCCTAAAATAAAAAAATAAACGGGGCAAAAACAGTGAAAAATCCTATGCGTAACGAGTTGGGAGAAAAAAACTCCCGTTGACTGCGATCCGTGAGAAAGAGGATCAAACTTCCCCCCCTTTCCAGCCGGATGATGTCCTTGGACTGATAAAGTCAATCACTCACTCCCAGAACATAAATGAACTCGGGAGGCAGTGCTACGACAGCCAATCAGCGCTCAGCTACCCCTCCGACACGTGACTGCGAAGGAGGGTGTTAATTGGCTAGATTTCTGGTGATTGGCACAGTTTGGTATTGAAGATGGCAGGTCGTCTCAATTGGTTTCATTTGATTGGCTCTTACAGGCATTATTTTGCAGGTATAGCGGAGCACTAGCGCAGATCCTGCATGTGTTATGTGCAGCGCATGTCTAATTCAGCCTTGCGTGGTTTGTACTCCTCAGAAACTCCCAGGCAGTTTTATAAATAAATAGAAAAAGAATCGGATCAGTTATTATGCCACACTGTAATTTTTTTAACAACCATATTTCTTCCAAACTTTAAGTGGCCTACTTTATTATTTCACAGTAACAGCAAAAAACTAACACTGAATCCAAAAACACGTTTTTGGTTAACCCTTTTGAGTTATTTCAAACATATTTCAAACCTAAAAAAATCTATCTATCTATCTATCTATCTATCTATCTATCTATCTATCTATCTATCTATCTATCTATCTATCTATCTATCTATCTATCTATCTATCTATCTATCTATCTATCTATCTATCTAAGTTTTCATATCATTGACTTATCTGTTATTTTTCTCTTTCATGTGACCAGTTTAGCTCTTATTAACTGAAAACTTGAATGTACTTGGCACAGTTCCAAACTGTGGCTTTCTTGAAGCCGCTTGAAAGGGGAGGGGGGTATTTTTTTGCAAAAGCTCTATAGGGTGTAAGACGGTGGAATAAAAGACAGAAAGAAAGATGGCAGTAATTGTAATATCCTGAGATTTTTTCGCTCAGCCAAAAATTCGTGCCATTGAGCAAGTTTCACAGGGCTGCCGCTGACTCGCTGCAGGACACATAAAATCTGATCAAGTTCAGAGACGCGCTGAGTGCTTCAAGCAGCGCTTTTTAACTCCAAGCCATTCACTTCCTTTCCCCCTCAATCTGTCCCAGGAAGGAGCTCACATTCTTTATTTTAAGGGATCTGGACCAAAAAAAAAATCTTCAAATCAGTCCTTCATTCTGCTTTCGCCCTCATCCTACCGCGTTCACCCCAGAACATTTCCTCGAGAAAGAGTTATAGATTGAAAAGGTGAGTTTTCTTACTTATCCGTCGTCTGTCTGTTAGTACCAGGGGCCGTGAGGCAGGCCTGTGTGGACTGCACAGTGGCGAAGTGCAAACATGTACAGTATTGTATTTAGCTGGTGGAGGTTGCATGGGATTTAGTTTTCCTGAAGTGAAAATAGCCTGATCGGTTTTTAGGCCAGTTACTCATATGGTAATTTAAGTGTTGCAAGGACCTGCATACTTCTGTTTTTACGGAAGTCGCACACATTATTACAATACTTCCGCTTTTTGTACATGACCTGGACAATTTATCTTGAAGCCAAACGAAGAATGAGACTCACTTCATCTCTTTTTCCTCCGTAAACTGCTCTCTCCCTCTCTCTTCCATTTTCTCCCCCTCCCTCTGTTTGCCTGCCTCTCTTTTCTCCCTCTCTCCTCTCTCTCAACACGAATACATAGCCTCTCACAGTTTACTCCTCCCTTCACTCGCACACACACGTCCTCTCACACCGCACAACATGCGCATGCACGAAAACACACACAGTAAACCATTAGCACGCACCAACACGTAGCGTACAAAGAAAGACACACACACGTGCACACACACACACACACACACACACACACACACACACACACACACACACACACACACACACACACACACACACACACACACGCACACACAGTTAACATAGTTTGCCTTTGCAGTTTTGTAGTATGCGATTTATGGCGACCTTTGTGATCTTTCACAAGTGACAAGCAGCCTGTTAAGTTTTCCTCTATTCCCTCCGTATTTTATTGGCTTGTTGAAACGTGAAGGCCCCATACGCCACTTAAGGTCATGTGCCGTGTATTTGCACCCACATTATCACTATGGAATGATAATGTAACGTGGTTTAGATGAGTCACAAAGGCATGGGCAACAGCAGCAGCGTCGGCAGTGCTGAGGAAAAACAGGAGCTCTCCTAGACCTAGAGCAACTGTTGCCTGTCTAAAAATCTAAAACTAAAATGACTGCAGATTTCTTCAGGTGTACTGGTATTTATTAAAATTGTATTTATTATTTAACTAATTTTTAAAATGTGGATTGGGACGATTTGAGCTTCAAACACACATTTGTCTAATTGATTTACCTACCCTGAAAAAGAGGTTGCACAAATATATAGGTAATATTTTGTATTTTTATTTGTTAAAAAAAACAAAAAACTAAAGAATCAGACTGCTTTGGCGCATTAATACTTTTTTTTGGTGAGCAATAGAAAATGGAGAACTTAAAAACAGGGGAAAAGTGCTTCACAGGCCTTTTTTCATAGAGCTGCACTTTTGGTAGGCGTTTGTCTCACTCCATTTCCCCTCCAGAATATTTCCCCCGCTCCTCGGGCATGCCGCCCTTCACATTTTCACCTCTATTTTTTGAACATGTCTATTTCATTTATTTGGTTGTATTTTAGAGCATTATTTTACTTGACACTATATATACACGACTTCACATTATTATTCAAACCGTTAGAGATGTGAGTTTCAATTTCATAAAACAATTAATTGAATATGCTTAGTGACTAGTTTAGGTGTTTTCTTTGATTGCAATTTTGGACACAGTTTAAAATATTTAATGATCATTTGCACGTGGGTTTAATGCAACGTGCTAAATTATATCAGGTTATTCTGCAGCACTATTTCGACTATAATTTGATGATTTAGTTATCTCTGCTGGGATTACCTCATTGGGCGTTTGGATAGCCCATTGGTTATAACATAAGCTTCTTCCCACTGAGCATGCGCGTTACCTTAAAATATCCCAATATTGTCCTCTGCATACCTCTTTGACAGTATGCCCATGCTGTTGGAAAAGAGCAGAACATAACCATCAGCCTAAATGGTAAACAACTCACATTTATACATTTATTCTAACTAGATGTGTTGAGTCAGCAGCTATGAAAGTGTTTTAACTGCATACTTTGAAAAATGATTTAGATGCATGATAATTATTTTTTTATATAAAGAAATGTGCCTATGGCATCCCAAACGTCTGGATATTTTTCTTATAGCAATGCGAAGTAGTTCTTTTTTAAGTCCATGTTATCTGGCCTGAAGCCCACACTATGCATGGCTGGCTCAGGCCACTTGTGCTATAGAGTTGTTGGACTTAAAGTTTACTCAGTAGTGACCAGACAAAAGGGAAAGGAAAGGGAAATCTTCATCAATGGCAAAACCCTAGCCCGAAAGTACTTCCATTTACCAATACCACTGAATATGAATATGTTTTCTGTATTTACATTTTTTAAAATGGCAATGTGTTCCGGCACAGATAAATGAATATCACTCTTTTTGTTTAAATAAGCATTGGGCTGAATGATTGTGCATGTTTTTGCTGTGGTTTAATGTGGCATCCCTTAGGCTATGTCTGATGCTTGATACAATACCGCAATTGAATGGTTGTGTTCGGTGTGCTGCATTAGGTGCATTCTCCATGACACTTTTCCCAGTTCTGTAATGTTCTGAGCCCTTAGACTCAGGTTACAGTGTGTCCTCATAAAATCCAGTAAATATCATACATTTTCAGAATAAAATATACATTTAGATTCAAATTTGTTTCAGCGAAAATTAATTTTTACGCATGCAACATTTGTGCACACTTGTTTCCGAAACCCTCAATGCATTCACAAAACAAATATTTACTTAATGCATTGTATTTCCAAACACACTCCTATAATAACATGTTACTTTGATTTTCCATGCAAGTGTAGCAGGCGATAACAACAAGGCATTTGGCGCCGTAGATACTGAAGTTTTACATGACGAATGAGAATTTTACTGTCTTGGAATTTGGAATTTCACAATGTAATGCTTGACTGTATTGCATTGCTATTGGGCACATTTTGGTTGCTGTGTATATGTTTGTTGGTTTGCCATGGAGAAATATAAATGTTTCGTCATTAAGTATTTGCTACATATTGTCCTACAAAGGTTTATACTTGCATACAGTACAATTACTCCACAGATCGTTGTTGCTTTATCATATATTATCTGGTCAGTCGGGTTTGAGTGACTGCGACCTATTGCTGATGGAGAAGGCTAATTGACTTCTTGCTGTGACTTACTGGAGCATCTGTCTGCAAATGGATTAATCCCAAACCTGTTAATTCATATACATTTCATAAAGTCATTGCAACACTAAACACTACCATTCTTTATCAATTGTAGTATCTCAGCACTACTCCACCCAAATGCACCAGTTTAAACGGTGCACACACATGTATGCATTCCTAGTTGTACAACATATATGAACATTGTAACTCTGTGTCCACACACACACACACAAACACGGTCACCCACACGCCACACACACACACACACACACGCACACACACACACACACACACACACACACACACACACACACACACACACACACACACACACACACACACACACACACACACACACACACACACACACACACACACACACACACACAAACAGACACAGGATATTTGATACCATAATTTTATTTTTACCATCCTTCCTCATGCTATAATTATTTTAATTGTTTGTGTTCAACATTGACAATACTACACTATGCAAACACCTGGTGATTTATAAACAGACTCTGAATAAACATGCATATTGACATGTATATTTATATTCATGCTAGTGAATGTTTATCGCCTTTGTTCAAAGACTTTACCCCAAAAAGGATATCATGTTTTGTAAAAATAATACTTTGCAAGACAATCCCTGGTTGAAGAAATACAATTCAGTCTAGTCTTCAACACAGTGGTATACTCTTACTCTTGTCTTCTGGCAGTTGTTTTTTCCTTTTTTCTATTACATCTCTTAATATCGCCCTTTGTCATTCATTTGGTCCATTTTCAGTGTACTGGAAGAGACTGGGATCATATGTAAAGAGTATTCCCTGACATGAGTGTTTTGATAGTTGGGAGTGATATTTTGTGTGCAACAGTCACTAAGATTTTGTCTGGCCTGTCAAGCAACCAACATAAGTGACCCAACTCATAAAGCTGGAGGGTTGGAAGGGATTGCAGATGTCAAAATGCTAGAATATGGTAAACATTGTAAATATTTAAACAATTTACCAAATATAACAAATGCAACTGGAACAATTTCTTGGTAAAAATCCTATAAGCAAAAGTTAATTGTGGTTTATGTTTGTACGTCGTGTCCATTATACTTTAAGTGTATTGTTTATCCAAGTGAAGAAACATTTGTTTCATAAAATGTAAATCTTCATGAAAGAATTTACAAATTGCATAATTACATTCATGTAGTTTATTTAGTTTGACTACACTTTCATATGTTATTCCAGTTAAATTAATAAAATCAGTAAGCGTATTTATAAAATGGATATTTTCACATTTTTGCAACTTTGGAGGCTATGAGCATTTCATTTTAAATGTAAATATTCTTAGGCCTTTTGACTAAATATTACAGTTTAAGCCTCAGTTATGAAATAGGTCTATAGTAAACAATTCCCTGTGACTGTATGATTGTGCTGCTGAGCCTAAAAAGTTTTACAGAATGGATGTATTCAAAAATAAAAGAGAGTCCTTTTTCTCGTTTGCCTCCTTGATGCAAATAAGGACCTGGGATGATTTGGGGTGCAGGTCTGTCGGAACTTTCTGCTTCTGAATGACAGATTGGAAACTTTCAGTATTGGCCTTCAACCCTCAATCATTTTCGGAAATGCATCGGGTTAAAGGTTGGCAAACATGAGCGTCCATTACAATCATGACAGAATTAGGCCAGTTCTAGGCATGTCTACTATTTTGCGGCACTTAATGTCAAGTGGGCCCCTTGCTTTGTCTCATAGGATCCACTGCAGGTGACGTCAGCATAACAATGTGGAAACGGATTTTTTTGCTACTTTTTTTTTAATCTTAAGAAAATGTAGAAATTGCTCCTGCTTCAGTCTTTGGAATTACGTTTTTTCCACCTTAAACCTAGCTGCACTCCAAAGCCAACACCTCC
This sequence comes from Eleginops maclovinus, assembly GCF_036324505.1. NCBI lineage: Eukaryota > Metazoa > Chordata > Actinopteri > Perciformes > Eleginopidae > Eleginops > Eleginops maclovinus. The sequence goes on from NC_086371.1 coordinate 10,351,724, forward strand.
TCGTGTAGATTTATATTAAAGCAACAGATAAATAATTTGGCTGAGCTGGTCTGTGGGAGAAAGTTCGCTGATAGAATCAGAGCGACGTCAAAGTGAGGAGACGTGCAGAAATATATGTTGCACTGAGGAGCGCGCAGAGCTGCAAGCTGCTGTCCTCACAGCACCCCAAAGTGAGAAAGTTTATCAGAGTTTCCCATGAACAGTGGAGCCTATCCACTGCTGTTTGTCACGTTTCATAATTTACTTGTTACGCAAACAAATTAACATCTGGGCAATCCTGCAAGACGCATGGTGCACTTTTGATGATTATTAATGTATTAAAGCTTAACCGAAAGGGTGTGTGGAAATAGTTCACGTTGGATTCAAAGTTAAAATAGTACACCATGTTCTGCAGCATTCCCGTTAGACACCGCTGGGACGTGAAATATATTTTCCAATAAGATAACGAGGAGCTTTAGTGCCCCGATGTCATGTAGGCCCAGAACTACTTGTTGCTTTATCAAAGTTCTGTCTTTGGACATGGAGCAAAAGAGTAGTTTTGTGCTCTGATTAAAATGCAACGTGCAACGCAAATATACTCTTACCTTAATGAGAGCTGGGTAACCTGTTAATTAAAAAATAAATAAAAACATCCCTAAACGTTCTGGTCGCTAATGACGCACAGACATCATTAGTCCTATTTAAAAAATAAATAAAATAAATAATCAAAAAACTGCTTTAATCGTTAGAATTAGTTTCATGCCATTTTCACCGTTTTGAAATGTGCACTACACTCAAAATGAAAGTCTTGACAATAATTGGTCTGGACACGCTCTGGCCAGTCTCTATTCTTGCAGGGCAGGAGTGGGACATTTGCTTTGGCAGGATTTCCAGCGAAATAAAAGCCGGTAGATATGCAGTGATAAATAGTGTTGTGTTTCGCTCATGTCTGCATTTAATCACTTGACTTTTATCAGATTATTAGTATCACACATTAACCTTTGCATTTTTCACATGTAGAGATTTAGAGAAGGGGTCTTGTGAAAAGGCGTTTGCAGTTACAAAGGCAGCAATATTTGCAAGTATCGCGGCACATTTCAAAGGATATTCTCTGCGATATTTGAAAACGGAGTCGTGCAGTGAACGCCTGCGTGTCCCTTTTAAAACAAACCCAGCGCCTGTCAATCACCGCGCATTCCAACCAATCCCAAAGCCCCCTTTTTAAAAGCAGGTTTGCCTGCTGTGCTTTTATATTGCACCATGGCCTGTTTCGAAGCATTTTTACTACCACGGTTATTGCCACAAATCAAGAGGGCAAAGTGAACGGCATGGGACTCACACCAACTTTAACGAAATTGAGTCTGGTACCTACTTCTGCGAAGTTCACGGCCAAGAATTTCACATGCAGATGATATACAAACAAGGAAAATGGAAAGAGGCTTTCTAGGTGTATCCTGAGTGCTGAATTGGTTGATTTTGCAAACTCAGAGCCAAACTCACAACAAAACATGACAACCCTTTCGAGGTTTAGTGGCTGCCCTCTCTCTTGCGTCAACCCCGGGGAGAGCAATACTGAACCCAGCGTGATGCTGCCACCTTTGGCAGGAGAGCACATGGGACTCCCCACTGGCAGTTCCTTAAAACTCTGCCCCTCGCACAATTTGCGAGACTACCCCGAGACGAGGTCCAGTGCATATGTTGACCATTCGGTTCCCAATTTTTCAGACTCTGGATACCCCAGCCACCGGTTAGAGCACAGCCCCAGGGGCATTATCATTGGAGCCAATCTTTCTGGAGCCGGCATGCCACCCGTCACTGATCAACTGGCATCGAGACCTAACCAACATGGCGGGATTGGAAGGTATCGTGACTTTCCAGGCTACAGGGACAACAGAAGCCATGCTTTTTTCTCAAGTTATCAGGAGCAGGCCCACGCGTCCACCGATGCATCTCGAGATTTCGGCGGGCAGATGATGCTGGGTCTACCTGGAGACCTCCTCAGCCGGACTCACCCTTATGGCCAAACTCTCAACCCCAAGGGAAACAGCCAGCAACTTGTATCTCAGTTCCTGGGGCTGTACAAACCCCTCAACATGGCAATTCAGCGGGGAGGAGGAGACGCTTTCTTCAGGTGCTCTAAACAAACAATAAAGCATGAGCTGGTGTGCAAGTGGAGTGACGGCCAAGAGGGGACTGGGAAGATGTCTTGCTCCAGAGCCTTCGGGACCATGTATGAACTTGTCACCCATGTGACAGTGGAGCATGTCGGAGGACCAGATCACTCTGAATATGTGTGCCACTGGGAGAATTGTGCGAGGGACAGGAAGCCTTTCAAAGCCAAATACAAGCTGGTGAACCACGTAAGAGTTCACACAGGGGAAAAGCCCTTTCCCTGCCCCTTTCACGGCTGTGAGAAAGTTTTTGCGAGATCAGAAAATCTAAAGATTCACAAGAGGACTCACACAGGTTAGTTAATAAACACACGAAAGCACAAAATGTGATGATGCTGATAATTATAATAATAATGATGAATTTAAAACCATACATTTTAATAAGGTTAATTTAATTAAAATGGAGGGTTTTCAACTTCCAAAACACACTCTTTCATTAATATTTATGAGATGTGCAGTAGTTCCTTTGTTTTTTTTCAATACTTTTTTCATTAAAACAGATTTGTGCAATTCTGTGTTATTATTGCTATTGTTTGTATTTATTGTTATTTTGTAATTATTATCATTATTATTGTTGTTTTATATGTATTATACTGTGGAGATTGTTTAGACCTACATTGTTCTAAATATGTTTACATTTAAAGCTGCTTCTCGCACTCGTTGTGTTATTGCCTTGTTTTGATGGAGAATTGCATGCTCAGGCAGATCAGCAGTAAGTCATTTCAAACGAGTATAGTCTGCAGGCCTAGTGGTTTGGGTGCCTCTCCCACTTCATTCAGGGAAATTATTAAATAAATGCCGGGACACCGGAGAGTTGTGACGTAGCCGTTACGCTGTGCCTCTGCCTCCCAGGGATTCATCTCCTCACAGCAGAGCACCTCACACTGTGATGTATGAGGAAATAAAAAAATAAGGTGATGACCCTCAGTCAGCGAAATGAAACGATTTTTAACAAAAAGAGGAGAATATTGAAAAGCGTATTTATTAAAGAGGAGAACATTGAAAAGCGTATTTATTAACGGCCTCATTTTTTTTTTTTTTCGATAACTTTGGCTCTTTATTTTAAAAAAAAGCACTGTTTTTCGATTTTAAACTGGCTTTCTTTGGCCTTCCCTTTCTATTTAAGCACACATCTTATATCTGCTATAACAAGGATTAAATCTTCAATCTTATTTTGTTCTTAATTGTACACACATTTCAGGGATTGTAAAAACGTCAACTCACAAGGTGTAATGATACTGAAATGCTGGCATTTAAATGTGAAATATAACTAACAATTGAAATGAATGGCCTTTAGAGAAAATGGCTGGAGAAAACCAGATTTATTAGCCCTCTTTTAATTTTGGCGTACAATAGTTTTACAAATGAAAGCAGCAAATAATAGAGGCAATTGCGTAATGTGTTGTTAATTAGACCTAATTTATGTGGGAAAAATATACTACGATTTCTTTTTATTCTGAAAGATAAAAATCCATTTAGATACAGGCATATAATGGTGATCTAGCAGAAACATTAAAGCTTTTAAATCTATTTTATTTACGAGTCCAGTTCTAGTCCGCTGCAGCAGGAGGTATTGTGCAGCTGCAGGCAATGTTGTGCAGAAAGATCAATTAGCATTTTGATAGCCATTTTTCATTTTTTGCATGATAACTGAATTTAAACAAATCATTGCATTTGTGGTCACATGTTTATCATAATCTAATGCATATTTAATTACAGCCTTATTGATTCCGTCCACAGAGAAACTGCCTCACACTTGTTGCGAACAGGCCTTCACAAAGTTTCAGCAAGTTTAACTCTCTTATTTCATGACTAATTGCTAGTTTTTGCACAAAATTAACTATTTTCTCTTAATATGTTACATTTTTCAACCACGTCTGGCAAGGGGCTCACTGTTTGTAGTTGCTGGTTAAAGCTGAAGGTCAGTCATTTCACACTATCGAGTACAGCCTGGATGTGCATTTTGTTCTCACAAAAGGCCCAGCTTTTGTATAACATGGTGAAATGGAACGCGGTTAAATAACTTAGGTTGAATCAGGATGAACACTTAAGGCCAGGTAGAGCATGTACCGGCCTGTCAGTATTTTCTAACTCGCCGTCATTTCTCTCTTTGCACATTTTAGGTGAAAAACCTTTTAAATGTGAATTCGAGGGATGCAACCGGAGGTTTGCAAACAGCAGCGACAGAAAGAAGCATTCTCACGTGCACTCCAGTGACAAACCCTACATGTGCAAGGTCAGGGGCTGTGACAAGTGTTACACCCACCCGAGCTCCCTGCGAAAGCACATGAAGCTCCACTGCAACAAGACCCAACTCTCCAAAAGCGAGGACGCGCGTCACGGTGACGGGGGTCACATCGCGGAAATCAGCTCAACCCGAGTCTCGGATGGAGCCCATATCAGCCCTCCTATGCCCCCAACCTCAACTCAAGATGTCCCCCTGTCCCCAGAGAGTCGAGACGAGTCGACCCAGAGGTCACGTTTCCATCACACGTTTGACAGCAGTTTGGACTACTCCACACACAGGTCACAGCCCCTCTTGGACCCTTTGTTGTTACAAAGAAGCAACTACAGGTCCCAGTCCTCCCAGTATCCCTGCGGCCAGACAGGTCACACTTTCCCCCAGAGCTCAAGGACTTTCCACTCGGGTTCTCCCTTTCAGAAAAGTATTGTCAATGGATGGTACACATGCCACAGCGGTGTGGACTCTTTCCCACCAAAGCAATGTAACAACATCCCATCGTCTCTCTGAGTTCTTGTTGGGAAGCATACAGGCGACTTACACTTTATCGGGCCTATTTTTTCCAGGTTATAGCCTAAACAACCTACAGCTGTATCTCTATACTCTATACTGTATTTTCGTGAATGTTGTATCCAATATTTTTGTGACACGTCAAATCATCCTATATGGGAAAATGTAGCTTTATTTGTTATGGGGTTGGGTTTGGCTTGCAGCCTAAACCCGCATCCCCCGCAGTGGGTTATAGGAACTTTTACAGAGTGTATTTGCCTAATTGTTCGCTGTGTTGCGTAATTATTAAAGAAATCTATCTTAATCGACATTAAAAAATGACAAAGGATTTTATGGAAATCTGCGTGTTGAGTCTTCTGAACACATAGGCTATTATTAGAAAGTAAAAGGACACGTCCTGCTGAATGTAGCCCTATGTGTAGGGGTCGTTGTTGAATGTAAAGTAGATGTAATGTATGTGGGTATGATAGAAACATTATTCATGTCTTTATGTATGGCGCAAGATGAAATAAATATGAGAAATATCTTTTCTCAAGTTAAGTTTTGAGACCGACCAGCCTGCGCTATGAGCCTACAGCATGTCTGTAATTAAAATACTGCGAGGCTCAGTATGTTTCTTCCCTCCCCTTGATTAAGTTTCACTTTTCGCCCTTTTTCCAACATATTCGTATTCTTGTTTGTATTATATGTATATTTCACATTTCTGTGCAAAGTAAGACCAGTGTTCGTTATACTATTAAACACGTTTAATTAGCATACAGTTATACTGTACATAAACCTACTGTATAATTAATTATGTATTCTATATTTTATTAAAGTGTCTATATTCTCTTTGATCAGGCGTGTGTGGTTAAACCCTATCAATGCATTTCTATCACATTATTTTTTCGTTTTTACTCATTTTATTCTTTCTAATAGCCCATGCCGCATTTGCAGTTTTAAAATTTGTGCAAACTAAAGCACTGCCTGGATACAGCGGGAGGCAATCTGCTTTGATTGAGGTAAATCTCATGTAGGCCCAAGTAGATCGTAACATGAAATAAACAACAACAAAAAAAAACATTTACCAAAAATAATCAAATCCTGCAGAGTGTGGTGGTCACTATATGCATATAACAACCGATCTTCTCGCAACCATTTTGCTTCAGACTTTGCTTTTCTTAGCTGCATCATGAATGTGCGTTTTTTTTTTCTTTTTCATACAGGTGTGTTGGCATAAGGTCACGCCCATTCTGTTTTTGAATGAGGCTGGTGCGCCTTTGCGATATCCTTTTAATCAATGTTTACATTGTTGTTCGATTTCAGTTTTTCTCTCTTTCACTCACTCACTCACACACACAGGCATACACATATGCCCACACACGTAAACATCTAACTTTGAAAGTGAGCAAGCTGCAAACACACAAGTGTAGTCCTAAAGTATTGTGTTGTCCAAATTCAAATAAATAAACGCTCCATATATTATTCCTATACTTTTCTTATTGATATTTCAAACAGAAAACATGTAGTTACTCTATAAAGGCTAATTTACATTGAAAAATAAATGAGCTCCCCACTTCAAGTGTGAATTGAAAAGTTCGTTTTCCACTGTTCAAAATCACAATACCACAAGGATAAGACAGATTAGTGGTGTTCTGTTTCATATGGCTATTAATTAACCTTTAAAATGGTTATATATATATAAAAAGAGATGTTCGTTTTCTGGGTTTTGGATACACACACTGCTGATTAAATATTTGCTTCACTCCACCCATCTGCACAGTTTCGCTGATATATTTGTTCAGGTTTGCTTGTTTTTTTGTAACTTTTGGAATGTACATTCCAACAAAAACCTTCTTATATTAGAGAAATGAGATCAAGATATCCTGCTTGTCTGTTTTTTACTCGTCAGATATTTAATTCAGTTCCGGTATGAGTCCTGGTGCAAAGCTAAAAACATATGCAGTGAGTTATTATTTTCATTTAGCTCATTCTCCATGTGTCCTGGCTTACAAATCACACCTTTCTCTAAGAATAATAGTTAAAAGGGGTGGTTACTCACTGAGTGATCAGGTTGAAGTACAGTTAATTGAACATTTAATGGTGTGTAGCTAAAACTGATTCTGTTCTCATCCCGCACACGAAAGTACTACAATAGATTGATTATTATGGAGGTCAGATGGGTCACAATTCAAAGAAAAAAGTAATATAAAAGAAAATCTCTGCTCCCCTGTCAGTGGAAAAGCATTGTACTTTATACCTTTAAGTATGGATGTCAGTATTTTATACCCTTAAACATACAGATGATGGCTGCCATTATATATATACTCATATCAAAAGGAAAGCAGGTCAAAAGTGCATTAATTTAACATCTCTCTGAAATAAATGCTTACAGTGATCTGACAGCTAACTAGCTGTAATAGGGTAGGTTCTTTATCCCAGTGAAAGGATTTGATGGAGGGGCAGTTGTCTGGATGGCTACAAAAATACATGAGGTGATGCTCCAAGAGACTGTGTGATAAGATGTTTTTCTTCCAGTGTAGGCTGTATTACCGCTAATTCACATTTGGTTCTTTAAAGTTAATTCAAATTTGAATACGGTGCTGTTATTGGCAGTACATGCGGGATAGTTATACAAGACGTTTATATTATTTTTGTTGCAGCATTCATCCTTTTATATATTTTAAAAAAAAGAAATCCATCATTACACAATTGTAAGCACATTGTAATTGTTCTCGAGATTTTGCAGTGCTTGCTCTCTGTGCTGGTTCAAAGTGGATGCTGCTCAACACTCATGAGGATACATCTTTGGGGACAGTCGGATATTTTTTTATATGCATTTTGCAGATTCCGCTTGAGTAGGACTAGGAGTTCATTTTAGATTTTAGCTTTCCATGAAGCATCCTTCTGAAAGTCATCCACAAGCTTAAGTATTTGGATATGACATTTGACAAGAGAACAACTGTGTTTGTTTAATCTGTGTTTGCTAATGAGTTGTGAATGTGTAGCCGAAAGGTACTGCTGCATGCTGCTTATGTTGATAAAATCAATAATTTATATTGTTGAAGATTTTGTGGTCAGTAGTGTCGTGTGGTCTTAAGATATTTTTAAGTAGTTGATGTTATGAAATATTTCAGATGTGAAGTGTTTCTTTCTTCTAGTAAATTGAGGTGAACTGGGTTGGCTTTGATCAGTGAACTTTAATGATGTGTTGACAGAAATGTATGAGATGCTTTTCTGTTGTTTTGCAACCGTATCAATAGCTAGCATCAAATGCTTTTGCTGTTACTGTAGTATCACTGTTTTTAGTCATCTCCAGATATTCCTTCTCAGAGCTCATCTTCCAAACCCCAACAATTGTATGCGCTGCCAGTTTCTGCCCTTTTGTACTCCCTTTCTAAAAATAGTAAATCTCTCCACAGAAAACACAATGGAGGTGATCAAACATTATTTTGTGCTCAGACAAGCCTCTGTATTTGGAGTATGGAAAACTGATTTTCCGTTTGTTGTGTGAGGACATGTATAAAGCCAAAAGGCAGCAACCTAAACTGTGAATTTCACTGACTTCAGTTCGTGAGCTTTCAGTCGTAAATTCTGAACAAGCCGTGGTAATATTCCATGATCATTGAACCCTGCCACACCCTTCCCCCCGGTAATCACAACTGATTAGACCTTGGCTCACAGTTTGCCACTTGCCCGCCGCCATCTTTTCTCTTGCGCTCTCTGCCTAGCAACAAGCGCCAGCGCCATTTTGGAAAGGGTAGAGTATATATCAATTTAATGTAAATAAATCCATTTCACCTTGGTATCCATTGAATTGCCATCGTGCCCCCCTGCGTTTCTGTTATGCCATACTTGGGTTGAGCCCCAACTGTGTACCAGGGGGTGGGCTGCTTTGTCACTCCAGGTCTTTGGTTTTATGCATCATCATAACCATGTATGACATCTTGCGTAACTTACACTGTGCGCCTCCCATACTTTTCCCAAGTACGGTTTACGCTCTCTGCTCGAGCAGGAAAGGCTGTGTCAGCGTTGACTCTGACTGACCAAGTGTGATTTTAATTGGATCTCTGGCTTTCCCCCATCCTCCCCAGGTCAAGCTAGTGGTGCTGTTGATCCTCAACTTGCTTTCTTTTCATCCACCCCTCTGTGCCCCCTCCCCCCCCTTTTTTTTTGCCAGGTCCTCTTGTTCCTCCGTTTCATCTATCTCTACCCTAGCAGCTCCTGGCTATCTTCACCCTCTATGGCTCCTTCATGATGGCCCCCTAATCTCTGCCAGTGTGGTTCCATGGTAAGTAGGTGTTCTCCGCCAGATTCTCCCCAAAACATGCAGCGAAATCTGACTCGTAGATGTACTTTTTCGGTTCCCTGCCCCTCTCTTTATCGAAAATTGCAACCCCACATTAAAAACTGGATACAGCTGCATGCTGCTTTTACCTTTTTTCTGTCTTACCGTTGAAGTTAGGTAGCTCCTAAGGGGTCCGATATCAAGGCATCAATGATGCTAACAATGCATACCTACTGCAACTGAAACAATAAACAAAGGTTTATTCTCAAGGAAAAGATTGAACAATATGTAATACTGTCAATATGATGAAACGTTGAGTAAAGTGAATGTGTAGCTGGTGTTACTTTTTTTTTTGTTGCTGACAACATTCGTCAGGCAATCTGTTCATGTCTAAGCCTGTGTTTATGTGATAGCTTGAAAATAATATGCTTTTAAAAACACAGCATCAGAAGCAGGGCTCTTTTGTAAGACAATGCAATCATTACGATTATGTGCACATGTTTAATGTGTTTACAAACCATACAATGGTGAAAAGAATGTCCCATCGCTGTGCTCTTATGAATTAACCAGACTGATCCTTTAGGTTTCTTTCTCGTCTTCATCTGCACAGCAGTTTTCTGACTTCAGCGGTGCCAGCCCCCTGTGAAGTCCGGCTTGTACCAGGGCTTATTAAACTAGGCGCCTATTCACTCTCCCCAACCGTCGCTCCACTGTCAACTTAAGCTCAAGCCCCTCAAATACTCAACTCCCCGACCATTGTTGCAGAATTCGCCAAAAACCGGAGTAACAGCCGATATGCAGCGGGATAAAGGGAAATGCCCCGCCTATCCTCATATCTAATACATATTTGTCTTTTGATGCATTGCAATCTACCCTTGTGGATGGTTCTTAAAAGATGAATTTTTTTCATTTATTATCCATGCCTTACATAACAGATATTTTGACATTTTGGGATGAACCAGTTTCTAAGATATCATGGACACTTTAATGGTCTCCAATGAGCTGGTAAGCTCAGGAGGTAACCGGATAATTGACAATGACTATCTGTTATGAAGAATAAACAAACTGAGAGCAAAAGTTTTGAAAAATGTTCCCCCCCGTTATTTGTTGCGGCATGTTGCGATGCAATGCACAAGGAAAATAAATAATGTAATAAAAGTCTACATGATTCAAAATTCATACATCCAAGGTTTGTTGGGAGTTGAGCAGACCTTTGAAGATCTTTCAACTCCTGTAAGCTCCAGGCCTATGAGGTGCAGTGCCACCCTTTTAAGGGAATGACCATAACTTTGGTCCCCTTGCTTCTAATCCCTCCCCCGGACCCTTGTCATCAGAGATCAACCAGGCTGAGCCTTAATGTCCTCCGCTTGCTGGCAAGGGCAGCTGTTAGCTTTCATGTATGTGAAGAGCCAGATGAATATGCTTAAATCTGCTCGTTGGATCAGGGATTGATGCCTTTATCTTCATGTGCACTTCTTTAGTATATGTTCTTTGACAAGTTATCAGTTACATTTGTAGAGCCTGTGCTTAATGATTCACATTTTCCTGAATCCATTTGAAGCGTTTGTAATAAAATGTTTTAGAAGCTTTGATGATTAAGCCTAAAGAGCACAATTCCTTAGATTTTACAAAAACAGTGCAAAGAGACCCTAAGTGCCTGTTGTCTTTGCTGTCTCTCAAAACTATCACGTTTCATTAACAACAATTCATTTTTGTTGTGAGATTCTGCATTTGAATACTTTTGTATGATTTCTCAAATCTCTGTTGTTTGAGGTTTTACTTGAAAAAGAGATCACATTGATCATGGTCCAGGGTATTTCAAAGCAGCGAGTAATCGCGAGTGTTTAATTTTATCTGTTGCAGTATGCATTGCAAGTCGGGTGCGTAATCAAGCCTGTGAACTCGACATCTGAAGGAAGGATTCATTTTCTGATCACATCCCCATTTGAAGTCCGTCCATCCACTGAACACGGATGTGGTGACGCACTCAGGCGTGCAAACCTTGGTATGTTGCCGTCAAATTAATATGTACTTGACATGATGCTGTAGGTTGTTTTCAGCCAGTGTTTAGTGCTGGTTGCAGGCCCGGGGGGCCATGAGGGCCACATTTTAGAGAGCTGTAAGTGAGGACGCATGGCGATCTAACTGTTAACCCTCAACATTACGGGAACACCCCAGGGCCTAACTCTACAATGATGGATGTAGGTTCGGCGGGCGTTAGGGGGCCCCACACACAACCCAGGAATTCCCCTTGGGCCTTTTCAATTACAGTTAGACCAAGCTAGCTCCACATTCTGATGATATGTTGCTTTAAGGCTGTGACATTAATGAAGGGGACAAATGTGATTTGGTGTGCTGGTGACCCTAAAGTGCCAGCCAAAGACAGAAGCACTCTCATGGCACAGAGGCAACAGGAGACAATGCAAGGTAACCCATTGTTGCTTTATTTATTTACAGTCATCAATAAAATAATCCAAACCGACCAAAGTGTCATTTAGGTCCCTCTGAAGTTAAAGAACTATTGATGGGGATAGTTTATTATTAGCCATGGGCTAAAGGGAGCAAGAGGGGCATGAGAGAGAGTAATTAGCCACAAATGCTGCTTTGAGGAGCCCAGGTAACGGATTTAACAGTTGCAAAGGGATGGACTGTCCCTTCATCTTTTCCATGATCAATGAGGTAGCCTAACCTTGTATTGGACATGCTATGGTATGGTAATAGAATGTATAATGTGTAGGTGTCTGTGTGAGCACTTTTAACACATTTAACATCAAAAACAGCTGCTATGTTTTGTCCCAGGATTAGTACTGTGCCAGTATCACTGCTGACTCAAACCTGTGAAGTTTGCACTCTTCCACAGATGACTTTCAAAAAGAACAAGGCAGAACTGTCTCTATCTATTTCTGTCTGCAGGGAATAATCCTGTGTTCGAGGTATCAGGAAGAGGCAGGGGATCAGAAATCCATCGCCTATGTAAAACACAGTGTTCATATACTGTAGTTCCTTTATTAAAGTGGGATATGACTGAGGTAATTAGCACTTGTCCTCAGCTACACTCCTGTATCGACTTTATCCTTAGCCGACTGTTGTGTTGTGAATGTCATAGTATGCATTCAGTTTCATAACTGACACAGTTGTGCAATCCATCTGTGCATCTGGGGTGTGTCTCACAAATGTTTTATCTGCAACAAAAAGAAAAAAATCCCTTGGAAACGCAACGCCTTCAGTGTTACACATTCAAAACCCCACTCTGCTTTGAAAGATATCAGGTCAACGCCCAAACAAATTCTGATTTCTGAAAATGATTGACATGAGGAGGAAAGAAAAGAGAGTTTACTGTAGAAAAAGAGACTTTGTTGTTTGAAATTGTACAATATCTGAGACTTCTATGAGTGCCAGTATTACAAGCCCTAATATCACGTTTAATCATTAAAAACTATGCATGTACTTCATTTGACTTTCATTATCACCACTTGATCAAACACATCATTAACTATACTCTGTACATTAACTTAATTCAGAATATACTGCATCTAAGGGGGCCATGAATATGCCAAGAAAGAGCCTAGAAGGGAAATGGATGCCACTCCCTCTCTCCGGCTTGTTACTACGCAGCTGTACTGTAAGTACTGCATGGGTTTTGAAATGTTATACTTTTCTTTAATCCTTTGTCCACACATAAAGTAAAGATACCAGTCAGTAACATAAACAACAGAGTAAACAGATCAGGAACCAGGATGAGCTGTTGGTAATACACATATGTGAATGAGTTGCCAGAGGCACCGTGAAGTCCCTGACATAATAATCTAAAAACGTTGTATTATTCATCTCCCTAATAAAACAGGAATTACTGTTGTTCCATGTTGTGAATCCATCATGCAGGATGCCTGTAGATGATCTCTCATGTCATCTATCATATACCGTGTCACTTATCATTTCAAGCATATTGATATTAATTGATGATGCTTTTTCTATTAGTTCAGTTTAATGTGTAGGCAGCCTGAGCAATGATGGAGATTAATAAGTCTCTTAAAATGTCCCTGGAAGCCAGATGTTTGGGGTGGAGTAGTGGTGTGCATGTACTTGTGTGTGTTTGTGAATGTGTGTGGCTGCAGCATCGTGGAGGACTGAAGTCCCCCTGTATTGTAGCTCACTGATCACAGAAGTTATGAGAGACTGCTCTTTGATCATTCCAATTCTAAAATAATTTCCTTTGAACATTTCAAGTCACTTGTGCTTTTATTTATAAAGCCTATTTAGACAATCAAGGGGGTGGAAATAATTAGGCTCACATGCACACGAGTGTGGACATGTATTCCCTTTCAATCAGTTAAAACCAGCTCTGTTAATTAAAGTTCTGAGCTGTTACTCTGCACAAATAATTTTCTTATTAGCTGCTGCATTCCTCAGATCTGTTGTCAGCTGAGCGTATTTTCTTTTGGTTGCTCCCTTCTTTTTCTTCTGTACAGAAATCCCACTGACCCATATAGTTGATCTCGATTTTGAAGCGTATAGTATAGATTCCAATTTAAGAGAACGGAGGCTCTATTATTAGTCCCATTTGAGTTGCACTGCCTCCTTCTAGGTGCGCTGTGTGTTTCTGAATTCCCTGAGTGGAGGCATTACCATCTCATTTGGGTAAGGGTGAGATTACCTCATGCAACCAAGCTGTTTCATCACAACAAATGCAGGGAGCTGTCGCTGCTGACTGTTTATACAGGCAGCTGAAGGTAGAGACATTCCAGATACATTTCACAAACATCACACATGACAACTTGTGATGCCACCTTACTGATGTTTCCCTTGAAAGGTCTCTTACTAACAACAACATCCTATTGATCCTCAGCACCATTTTAACAACCTCCTCACACCCTCTAACACATACACACCTGAGTGGGTATGGATTGAAAATGTTAGCAGTTAGCGGGCTAGCTTTGCCAACACATCCTGGTTGTCAATTAGGCCCTGTCATTGTGGGATTGGCCCTAGAGGAGTCCTGCACAGGGAGAGAGTGATGGAAATCAGCAGGGTAACACACGGCTCATCTCAGCGCTGAATTAATATGCAATACTTACTTTTGCTTGGTGATTAAAAGGCTGTGGCACGTGATGAGCTATCAAAACAAGAAATAAACTACTAGGATTAGAATTCTGCTTTTAATTGGATAGATGAAAGGAGCAATTAGTTGCAGTTGAGTTCAGTTTGTTTTTCAAGCCAACTCGTCCTCATTTATTAAAAAATAGGGAAAAAATAACAATGTATTTCAACCAAAATTCAGTTTCTGTCTGTTTATTGAATTTATTCACACTCAGCGGCCACTTCATTTGACACATTCTTTATGTGCAATCCATTGCAATTCAATTCAACAGCTCTGCCATAAATTCTACCTTTACAAATGTAATCATATTCAGGTTTTGTTGTCAGAAATAAGTACATTTATTTATTACTCAGGCTGTAATTAAAGGTGATGATGAGCAGGACTACATTATACTGAGGTGTAATTGTGTCCTACCTATTTACAAATGAGGGAGGCAGAATATTTAAAAAAACGTTGAATCTAACGCTGGCCAGTATACCACCGATAACTATGACCTTAATGTTAAAAATCATCAAATTTACAACGCACCACTGATCATAATAAGCCTCATAAAAGGATCTAGACTTCATGGCAGTACAGTTGTATTGCATTGCATTAGATTGCGATGATGTGCTTAATAAAGCGGCCAATAAGTGTATTTCTGGAAAGATTATTTAACGATATGCACATCTAACCAGTTTTCAGGTACATCTATCTAAACTCATACAAGCAGGACTCTGTATGTATTTGTATGCAGATTTACCAACATTTTAAAATGTTCTCTTCTGTAGATGACACTTTTTATTATTACAACTGTTTGTGTGTATTCATTCATTCAATTCCTGTTTATCTAGCAGCCTGTACTTATGGGAGAACACACAAGATTTACACCTTTATCGGCTAACAAATACATACAACTACACCGTAGTATGTTGTAACCCAGTAATTAAATATTTTTACGACTTATGAATGCTAAAAGCGGGGGCTCAAAGTGTTACCAATGCAACTTTCTGGCCATATTTGTGGCTCTATTTGTATTGGTTAGTTGTATTGCATTTCACTAAGAGGTGTTTCTAATATTTGTTTCCTTGTTGTAGAAATGTGATAATGCAAAATATTTTAAACACCTCCCAGTGTAACGTACTTCTACTCAACAGCACCACAAACTCCAGCCTCCAATATGACCAGACCATTGAATCAACACCTCTCTAAAAACTGTTTCAACAGAAACTGAACATTCATGAAGTTACCATTTATTGCAGGGCTGTTGCATTAGACTGAGTTTGAGCTTTTTGTATCTAATACTATGCTTTATGTTAGTCTTTTGAAATACCCAAAACTACAGGTGTAGTAAGAAAGATGCCTTGTGCAATAATGGATACACTGATACACTGCCCACCACCTTCCAGTTTTTCTTTCATCCTGCTAGCGGACAGAAAAATAAATCTTCTTTCTAGCTGTTGGCCTACATCCTGCTCATTCAATAAATGTTACATCTATGCTACTTATTCTTTACATTCGTAGCCGTGAGGCATTTATTTTTTAGAAATACAGTTTCGAACAGGGGTTGTAGGAGCTGTTGAGGGTGTTGGGGGCAGGGCTGCTTTGCCGAGTTAAAGGATACGTTTCCTGTTTTTGAAAAGGTTCGAGATGACCATACTGTTCTGCTGTTGCACCGACCTTACTCATCAATCAGAAATCAAAGCTTTGACAGTTCCTAACATTAAAGCGCTGCTGCTGGTGAGTCCTGTGCCAAGAGGCCTCTTTCTGCTGAGCATATTAATATACTGTAGGTCACAAGGAGGCTCATCACCGATCATAAAGGGAAGGATAGATGCTCCCGAGCCACACCAGGCATGGGTCCAGTCAATATTCATACTTGTAATATACAGTCATCAAAGACAGTGCAGTAGTAGACCACTGAACTGATTGAAGTGGTTCAGATATTTTTTTTTTATCCACCAGGAGTTTATATGAACATGCAGAATATTATTGAATATAGAAATACTTTCCAGGAATACACATGTTTTACTTTACATTGATGAGGTTTCTTATGTTAACTGCTTATTGGTTTGAGAAGTGTCGTTTTTTGTACATTTTATCCTGATCTGTGTGTGTTCACTATTTAATTTTTCTGCACATTTTGGGATTTTGATTGAGGCAAGATGTCTGTTTATCTGAACAACCAGCAGCACTTCTAGTGAAGCGCTTTTGCTTTCAAATTGCGTGTCAAAATTGGAAAGAAGTCAGGTTAATAATCAATATAACTGCTGTAACTCCCCTTGATCAGGTGCTTCATCCATACCTTAGGGCCATACAACAAAAATCCCACTAATACCAAATGTGTGCCACATAACTGTTTTTCATGATATTCTGAGTTGGCACCAGGTACTAAGCAATGTAGTTTATACCTTTACCAACGTTTAGAGTACCTTAATTCTTATGCAGTGTGATTTAGCCGTTTTTGTGTGTACCAGGACATGTTTATGGGCTAAAAGGCCTTTGTTAGTAGTACTCTATTTATTTAATACAATTGTAGTGTGAACAGAAGGAATAATAAACAGGCTGACTAAACATACGATTCTTCTTTCGGGCTGAGAAAACCCTGTGTAAGGACACAAAAGGGGGACGTTTCCACTGCGGAAAGTAAATTCTTTTGAAGTGGAACTAATCATCTAAGGGATGGTTCTCGTTGTCCTAACAACGCAGCTGAATTGGAATGAGCCTTCTTTTTTGTGGAAGATATGTTTTCTTTTTTTCATTCAGAACTGATGATGATAGTAGTTTCACGCCCTGTCCACCCACATTGTCCGTCCAAACTTCTTTGCAGATAAGTCTTCACTTGGAGACGCCGAACACACGGCGGGTGACTCTTGGACTGTGACGTCAGCCCCACTCCTCTGTCTTCCAGTCTTTACGCTTTTTAATACCGTTAGAATGAAAGGGGAATCTCACAGCAAATCCTCTCTGATAACAGTTCTTTCTAACAGTGTGAAAAGATCAAGACTTTTAAACTACTCCTATATCATAATGCACCAGACATCCTCAACACAACAACATTAAGAGTTGTGTGTGAACAGTGTACATTTCAATGTTAATTAAACAAATAAAGCTGTAATTAGAAACATTTTCTTTCTTAGAACACTGTAGGTCAGAAAATTCAAATTAGCTTAAATATTCAGTTATAGCATGAGAGCCTTTAATATTGTGTTAAAATAAATTGAATGCTCCATTTAAGTCTTTAAAAAGTCCATACAGGGATATGTTTGCTTTATATACCCTTTTTTAATAAGAAAAATCTAACTTGTGGACCTCTCTCTTTAACTTGTTGAACTTTTTAAAAGCCACAACTATAAATAAAACTGTTGGTGGTCTTAAATGATGTTGATTTATTTTCCTAAAATTAATGGACAAAACATGGTAGAATGTGTAAAGTAAATATTTTTCCTATCCCAGTTTTAAAAACCTCATCAACACTAACATGAAATTGACCTAAAATAAAAACTAAATGTAATACTTGTTGATATTTGCATGCTTCGACCCAAACTAAATTATACAGGTCTAAATTAAGGATGTAGAGCCACTCATTGCAAAAGCTGAGGCAGTCATTCATTACAAATTATGTAGACTATTCTTTCCTTACATGTCCATAATACAAGTTATAATGTGTCAAAGGTTGCAGGAGAGTAAATGAAGAATACAGACTATTATGGCCTTTTTACCACAGATGGAGCATGTCATTTACAAAGCAAGTAGGCAATTATTTGCTGGAATGATGAGGTCCTTAATTCACTGTGACAAGTCTTTTGTCTGGAGCTGAAGGGATGTAACTGTGAGTCAAGGGTCTCCTTATTCGGCCTCAGGGAATATAGAAAGGTAACTTTGGCCGTCTGACCTCAGACTGAGAGAATTCCAATCTCTTAGCGTTACTACATTTTTATCTTCACACGGGCTGTATAGCTTCGCCTCTCGTGAGTTATAAACTGTCGGCCTTAGTCCTATAGTGATCAAGCCGTTTTATTGTCTCAGTGGGGGAACAGAGTTCAGGCAGCAGTCATCCCCAAAACAGAGGTGAACTGTTTCAGGAAGCGTCCTGGCTACTGTGCTAACTTATCATTCAGACCCGTCAGGGCTTTGAAGGAGCACAAAACAAACACAGTGGAGTGTATTCTTCATTGTTAACTTTCAGTAAACGGTTTGTCACAGGGATAAACAAAAGCTCTTTGTTTTAAATATTAAAACAAACTCTTTATCCAAAATATACAATATCTATCATTTGAAACATCCTCACGATGTTAGGGTCATTGAATGGAAATGTTAGCATTAGTTGTCAATCGAATCTCAATTAACCACAAATGTAGCTTTAACCATAATGAGATCAGGCCCCAGGATTTATGTCCCATATTTTTACTATTAACATGTTTTCAAAGCTTTCCTTCTGTGTTTTCATGTATAGCTTCCTGGCTATTTTGCTTAATTATCATTCAGACCTGTCAAGGCTTTAAAGGAGCACAAAACAAACACAGAGTGGATTCTTCATTGTTATATCATTGTAGATTTTAATAAACAGAAAGTTTGTCACAGGAATAACAAAAGCTCTTTTTGCTTCACAGTGTACGGATCACTGAATGGAAATGTTAGCATTAGTGATTGATCAAATCTAAATGAACCACAAATTGAGATTTAACCATCATGAAATCAGGCCCCAGGATTAATTTGCCATATTTTCACAATTCTAATTTTTGTAAGCCTTCCTACTGTGTTTTCATGCTTATAATAAATAGAAACTTCTGGCTGTACAGGTCTGCATAATTCATAAATGCTCTCATAGATGATTTATTAATGGCGATATTGCACTTTCAAAGATCCAAAAAACAATAGGTTTCAGATTTATATAATTTTTTAATCAAACATTTTTTCAACCCTCAAGAATATCCGCCTGTTGGCAGTGAAGTCTGAATGTAGCCAAAGATTTGGCAAACAAATCCAAATATGAGTCTGTGTTGATAGGAAAGTATTTGTACTACTGAGGCAGGTGGCAGCCAAATGAACAAAGTCGTTCTCAGTCAAAAATTAATTACATTTTTACAGACTTGTACTCAGCAGTCATTAATCTGCAGGACACTCAGTTAAAGCAGCAGATTTTCACACCGAAGTGTATTTAGACTGCTGATGCGGGATTTGGCGGCAGTGTGTTCACAGTGATGTAACGCAGGGATGAATCTATGGGTAGTTATGGAAGGAGACAACAGACTCTTCCTCAGCTGGAGAAAATAACGCAGGATAAGCCTTTACTTTTTCTTCAATGGTGAAAGAAATGGTAGTTGAGTCTGTCTGCCTTTTCCTCAGCTGTATCTGCACTAGCACCCACACTGTTCCTCACTGTAGCAGGTTAAGGCAGGACACAGCTAAGCCTTTGGCACATTGAATATAGGCCACTTTTAGTTCTTGCTGGTGAGAAAGAATTCAGTTCACAAACTTAGAATCCTCAAATAACCTAATTTCTTCTTCCCTTGCATCTTTTAAAGCCATTTAAAGCAAATCTGTTTTTAATAGGGATAAAAAGGCTGATATCGTACTAAATGAAAAACGCTTAGCAATAGCAATGCCAAAGACTAGGTTTTCCTTACAGAGCGATTGATCAGTTGTGTTGTATCATTTTTATATCTTCCAAATATCCTTTGGCTTGCATTGTTATTTTTACATGCCATGCGGTTGCTGGTTGCCATTGTCATTATGGCAGACTGGGAGCCGGGGAGAGGACGCCAGCGTTGTGCCAGTTGGCTCAAGTAGTGAAAACACAAGGCAGACACAGCACCAGTCTAATCTTTATCGCTCCAGACATGAAGGTCACTTTTGTGGCGATTGCAGTTTTTATGTGTCCCAGATTGACAGATTCCATAGACTATGTATAGATCTATAAATCTGCCCTCTGTTGACCTCAACTGTCGCTGCTTAATTACAAGATTCAGCCAGTGTACAGCAATAAAGATGTGCATTTTCAATTTAAATTGAGAAAAAATCGAGTAATGTCAACTTACTCCGACAATATTATTTAATGGACGAGGTAGAGATACAATTAACATATATACATTTATGTTTCCCAGAATGAAACAACAGCATCATGTTTATACATAGTAGGACTGTTAGTCCCATATTCCTTAAAAAAAAAAACCCGTTCTGTTTTTTCTTTGGTGTGCTGCATTCACTGAAGCTTAAATACAATTAAAAAATGTGTGTATCTTAAGATATTGTATAGCTTTATTCGTTTTCACGCGGCTCTCCAGCCTGTGGACCTATCCTCCTGGTGGTGCTTTGCTTGGTAGACAATAGTCCAGCAAATATCAGGGGCCAAGTCATTATCTTCTGCTCAGCAGGGCTAGACATTATTGGAGTGTTGAACTAATGATATGTAATGAGTTCTCTGTGACACATGTCTAGCCACCCTTACTATCATGGGGCCCATTTACAGATAACAGCAACATAATTAGCTTCCTTGGGAAGCCGAACCTACCTAAGCCTTATGAATTTATCAAACTACATTTAAGTTGTGTGTGCAGTTTCCTGTGCTATGTGTTCCTGCACTGGGCCAAACAACTGTAATAATCTCACTTTTATGGTTGTTTGGTGCAATTTAGTTTGTGCCTCAACATAGTGCTGCTTCCATCCTATCCATGGTAGTAAGCAGTGTTTACACTTATGGTGCCCTTTTAAGTGTGTACATGTTTAATTGTCTGCAACCACTTCTCTTTTTTATACAAACACTAAGAAATATATTACATGGCTAACAGAGGGATGGGTCATTATTTGTTAGGGTTTTCACTTAACTCAGTAAATTGAAAGCCCAGGACACAAATACATGGCTGTCTTAAAAAATTATATTGGAAATGGTTTTGATGTTGTTCCCCACTGCAAACACTTTCAGCCTTGTGCAGGTCTCCTAGCAACAGCAAACAAAGGCAGGACCCATCTCAAGTTTCCCGTGGAGCGGCCAGTCCGGCGTGCCTTTGATCTTGACTGGGAAAATAGCTGAGTGGGCACTACTCGCATTTGTCTTTCATTTACTCCAGCCCCCCCGCCCTCCTTGCAAAATGTTCCCTGAAACAGCCAAATCTTCATCTGTCCCCAGCAACTAACACCCCTCCCGTATAATCAACCATAGCAAGGGAAGTCATTGAAGGACTACAAAGTTTCATCTAAATTGGACGTTTTTGTTTGTGAGTGTAGTTGCTACCTTTAGAAGGTTGTCATTTGTGTTGTTTTCTGTGCAGTGTGTAAGCCTAGGCGGTATTTTATCCTGTTTCTATTGTCTCAGTCTAGCCAATGTACAAACTATAAACCTGTGCCACATCACTTTGAAGTTAAAGTCTTAATAAACACGTAAAAGGCTTTCTAACCCGGCCTTTGCATGTGGTTTCAACTCTATGATCTTGGTCCAATCTGAAAGTACAAAATGTATCCCAAAATGCCCATTGGCAACAGAAATCCAGGCACACATTGCAGCTAATGTGTATTTTCAAATATGTAGCTGCTACAAAGTCTTCTTATTTTTAATTATACGTTTAAAAAGCAAGCTGCACACAGGTAGAAATGTTTTGAGCATTTCTTTTCTACGTTTTTAACAATGCTTTCTAAGGAAGTCTCAGGTATCAAAATAAAAACAATAACTCTATCAGTGCATAAACAAGACCACAGATAGATAGGGCAATGCACTGTATGCAAGGGCTATTACATGTTTTCTTACTCCAGGTCTGCTCTGCTTTCATCCAAAACAGCTCAGACGCTCAGGAGATTTAACAAATTGAAGTGTTTCACACTGTTTTAGTGTAATTTACTGTAATTGATGTTCCCATCTAGTGCCGAGGCCTTCTTAAGCGATTGCTTGTGTTTGTAGAAAGGCATGCAGCCCAGTGGGGTGTATTGACTTAATACAGCTCTATTGGCATGTTTTAATGCTTTCCCATTCTTCGACTAACAGACTCCAAAGAAAAGCACACCTTGCAAACTGCTTAAGATGGGGACGAGAGTACGTTTTATTCACCATTTTTTATACTTCTGCAGCTTCTAAATGGAAATAAACACGTTTTCATTTGTTGTGAATGGGTCATCTCCCACTCTGTGAATTGTATTTTTATAAAAAGGAAAACATTTCAACGGCAACATTGTACATATTGACTTTGACTTGAAATGACCAGTTTAAGCAATGTGTACCCAGCACCAGTGGCAGACACAGCTATTGATAATGATTGATAATGACCCAATATTCACCAATTCAAGTACGGGTTTCATCAAAGATTAATTCCACATTCTCAGTGTTTAAGATAAGATAAGATGTACCTTTAGTAATCCCCCGTGGGGAAATTCAAGCATTATATTCACATTCTTTACAGAAGTAAAGGTACAGTATAAAATAATAAATTTCACACTCAATCATGTCCAGCTGAATTTGCATCCTTTATACAAATAATATTTCCCTCTGAAATGTAGTGAAGTATAAAGTTGCAACAATAGATTTAAGGAAGTTTAGTACAATTACCATCATTAAGTAATTACTGTCATTGAGTAAATGTACTCCGTTTATTTTACACCCTTATATCCTGTATTATACATGGGTTTATAATGTTGTAATTGTATTAAAGGTTAACAAAACAACAGCCAAAAAGGGCACGCTTCATTCACCAACTACAGTATGCAATTTCAGGAATATTTAGTTTAAAATATCATAGATTCATTGAAAGATTCAGTGAAAATGTGGCCCTTGAGTTAAGAGGATCTAGTAAAGCTATTAATGCCAATGTCAAGAAATAACTTTCACACTCAAATATTTTAATGATGAGCATATACTTATACTTATATATGCTATTTTGTCTTTGTTGCTTCTGCCTGTACTCCTGCTGATCTTTTTTGTGTGCAAAATGTCAGCTGCAATTGCAACATGACATCTCTGTAAAGATCCGTATAAACCCACACAATGCAATTAATCAAAATAGAGCAAAACATTTGCCCTGAAAACTACATTCAGTATTGGTGCTATTTTTGTATTTTGGGGAGGCTTTAGAGAGAAAATACAACAACTTATTTCATCTGCTATACAGATGCTTGTTTGTGAGACACTCGTCCTAGCTGGATCCTATTTTGGTTTTGTCAAAGCAAAGCTGCAGAACAGCAGGTTTTTACATTCCATCATTATCCTTTTATAAAAGTGACTAAGGTTTGGCTTGTTCTCTGCGGAGGAAAAAACTGTCCTACCGCTGACTTTAACTGCCTGTATCCTCCCCTGCATACACTTTGCATTCATTACCTCACTCCATTCCCTGCTATATTGTCGCATTGCTCAGCACTAGACCTCGGGCAGAAAGCTACGCTGTTAGCAGCATGACACAGGATGATAAACAAAAGGTTGTGATCTACTACACAGAGACTGAACTGAGCCGATAAACAGCACCTTAACTTTCAGGTAGACTTGGGACCTGATAAGGCCATTAAAAGGTTTGCTTCTACCTTTCACCTTCAAGAACTTTCTTTTTACTCAAAGACTTTTTGTGTGAAGAAAAAAGAAACAGTGAAGTTTTTTTTCTCGCTCTCCCATAAACCCATCGGAATCCATTTTAGCATATATTTATTTATAGCATGTTTCTGATTCCGAATCCTTTGCGAATAGGTTGTTGTAGCATCAAGTATCATCACATTACCCATGACAAAAAATAAAGCATGTCTTCATGCTTGTCTGCACCAAACCCCACACTGAGTTATGCCCCTCTGATATAACTGCATGTGCCATCTGACGCTGTCGGGGTGGAAAAGTATTAATATCCTCTTGAGCTTGAAGCATACACATTTACCTTCACTGTCATTTATCCCTTTATATGCTTACCAAATGTAGGTGTCCTGAAAGGTACTTTACTGGAAACATTTCAATATGTAGTCTCACTGTTGCAAGAGGATGAGTCTTTTTTTCACTGAATGTTCAATCAAAGACATTCTGTCAATGTATCAAATTTCTAGCTTGGATTATTTTAAATTCAGTATTTACCTACCCAAGAGAGGACGTCCTTTTGGGAAATTCAGACTATTTTATTATGAAAATACAACTGAGTAAAGATGCTGTAAATGTATTTGTGATGATATTTAAGTGACAGCAGTATTACATTAAAGAAGGGGGTCTCTGAAACCTACTTTATTCAAGGGTGCAAAAAATAGGGGGCAATGTGAGAAATAGAGCTTCATATAACATCTGTATTAAAAATGCAAGTCAATTCATACACCAGGAAACAAGGATATGTGATACGCATGAGTGTATTAGAAAAGTGCAAATCTGATTTTTTTTTTCCTGCTGTTGATCTTGAAATTTTATATTTTATTTATGTTTCTATATAATTTTCATCTGCCAGTAGCAGCATTGAGGACAATGCTAAGGAGGACTAATACCAACGGAAAAATCCCAACATTTCTGATTTTACAACGGCTACTTAATACACCCACACACTATCTTTTGTACTTGTATTGCCACCAGATTTCTGGCTTATAAAATGCTTGAACAGTCTGGATAGTAATCATGTAATTAAATCAAGTACCTGAGCTGCCATTTTAAATTGTCAATTTACAAAGATTAAAATAAATACAAACAATTCTCATTTTCTTCCAGGTTTATTTTGCCATGCAATGAGACATAGTTATCTTCAGCAGGTGTTAAATCATTAATGACATTTGAAATCTTTTAAATTAGTATAAGGCAATGTTTTTTTCAACTGGTTACGAGTTTCTCTGTGTAATCTGCAGACCTAAATGGAAAATATATTAATTGGAACTACTTCATCACGTCCTTTTCCAGGGGGTGGAGGCAGAAATCCCAGAGATAGATATCTCAAAACCCCGACCACTTTAACTAAAACTATGTTAGATGTGAGTTGAAGGAATTTTTATTTTGTAATTTCAATACACTTTAGCTCAAAACCCACTCCCTGCACTACTATTACTATCACAGGCTATAAAGACCTCCTTACATCATCATACTTGAGCGTAGTAATCTTGCCATATTGTTTCTGCAATCCTGTATAACAGTGTGGTTTTTGCAGATTATTTTATCCTGGTTGCGCTACATTCAGACCGCAAAAGGGCCAAGTTTAATAATTATGATGTTTCAGTGTGATGGTGCTTAGGATGAATTTTGATAATTGGACTGGTACAAACCCATCTACAATTTTATAATGTAGCATAATGTGAGTGAAGACCCTTGCTTTGCCAGCTGCACTTCAGTTTTTCATTTAACCTTGAGAAGTGTTTTTCCCTGTAGTGAAAGTCTGAGTACACTCACACATGTTAACATGCCTCATCAATCAGCATTTTATAAATATGCATTAAATGTATGATATGTTGGCGGATTCTCTTACCAAACTGAATAAGTTAACGCCAACTCTTAGCGTTTTAATATGCTGTTTGTACATGCTGTTTTCTGCATTCTTGGCGTTTTCTGAGTTCTACACCTACACAGAAACATGAGTACTACAGATTTTCACACATCACTGAGGTCTGCAGTAACTTTAACCTCCGAATATATATTTTCTCTTCCCCTAGGGCACTGCATTTAAGTTCCTGATCCAGTTTTCAAAAAAAGTTTCCACTTGAATCACTGTTTATAAAGAATGAGCAAAGCTTTCATGGCTATTTAGAGTGAGGCAAGTACATGTTACACCATCTCAATCTGTGTCAGCCTATATGCTATGTACACTTGGAAGACGTCAGTGTCTGTTTGTGCCATATAGAATTATCACCTCTTAACTATATGACATTTCTGGAGAGAAAAAACAATCATGGCACAGACGGAGTGGGGGTGGGGTGGCATTTGTCAATGCTCTCATTGGGGTTCAAAAGTAGAATGTAAAATGTCTGTCTTTGTCTAATCCAACACATTTTATTTCTGTAACTGAGAAATCTGTTCAGGGACCCCAACATTTTTTCCAACTGTCAGGGTGTCATTTGTCAGAAAAAAAAATAGTGAAACAAATTTTCCACCCCCAGTCCTTCTGTATGTTGTGAGGTTAAAGCCGTTTGAAACAAGCAAGGTGGGGGTGTGTAAAGGACGTGCACATGGACACGGCAACTTCTCACAAACACACACTCTTCATGGTCATTATGCCCTGCAGAAATCTCTTTGGCTTTCCCCTGGCTTCCTCTTTGACAACATTATGCCCTATAGCCTCATCCTCCATCAGCGAGCGATGACTTTTAAGAAGCCAAAGCCGTTGGACTAGAGAGTATTGTCCCTCATGATTGAGATGTTAACCTTCAGGGCAGCCCCTTGCTCTTTAGAGTCTCATTTTTTCTTCCCTCTTATTCTTGTTCTCCTCCTCCTCCTCCTGCTTCTCCTTCTTCCTTTCCTTTACACAAGGTTTCTCTCTGCCAGCAGCCTGCACACTGAGGCCGTCGAGCCATTAATGAGTCCCAGCACCGATAATGAAGACACAGAGGTGGTCTGAGCCAGTGTGGCACAGGAGCTGGAGCACAGGAGGAAGGTAGATTAGGATAATTACCTGGCCACGGGGGAACCATGAGAAAGATGTCTCACAACCTGCAGGCCTCGATCGAAGGAGCAATATAATGAGGTGCGGACACCCTTTGCTCAGAGAGGAAAGAATAAAGGAAAATTGAAAAATGTGTTTCTTATAATCGAAATGTGACATGCATTTTACATTTCTGTGACAGTGATTGCTCATTCTCTTTTCTCAAGTTCTCTCCACAACCCTTGCATGTACTGTATGTTTATTTATTTGTTTTTGTAGCTGTGCTAGGTGTCTCACACATACTGTACCTAAGTCCTAAATATCCACACTCACTGATACTTTGAAGAGCTATGAGGTCAGGTTTTAAATTATGGTTTGCACCCACTCCAAGCTTTCTCTCCCCACTCCTGTAAATCCATTTTCCACACAATGCATTTCAAATCAAAGCAGCGTCGCCATAACAGGCCTTAGGAAACATTAAGCCATAGTGCAGTACTTTCATGTATGATAGCATAGCCCCTGTATGCTTTGATGTGTTCACTTTTTTAACGCTTTATTAATAATAACACACTAGGTCTTTCTCACACCAACATCAGCTACTGGTGCTCCTTTCTCTCCTTCTGAACTCCACCCCTCACTCCTTCCATGCCTCAGCTCCTGCCTCTCTCCCCAGCCCCTGAGCCCTGTCTCAGGATTGGCCTGTTTGTGTTGGGAGGGGGGATTAGAGGGAATGACATGGGCCTCCAGATGAAGAGAGTCACATAGACCTATCAGAGGGCAGAGAGTATGGAGCGCCGCATCACCATTGGTTGTTGCAGAAATAAGACACGTCTTTATTTCTTGCAGCCATCCTCTCCGAATAGCCCAGCTTTCATTTCCACGCCCGGGGAGGGAAGCAGGGCGAGAAAGAGCAGGAGGGGGGGTCAGGATTAGAGTTTCTGTTTGTACATTTAAGTGTGTGTGCATGTGTGTTTTTGCTTGAATGTTGTGTGCTGCAGTAAACATCTTAGAGATACAGAGGGATGGGCGCTCACAAACTGATAGCGCTCACCTCTTCTAAAGCTGATCAAAATGCAAAATTTCCAACAGTGCTTTGTTGTTGTGGCTTAAAGGGCTGCCTGATACATAGACATGTATAACATACTTAGGATACCCATTTCTCACTAATTTCTTTCATTATGTCAGCTTCATCCCAAGATATGTTGCATAAGCATTACAGGCAAAGGTACCCTAAAGCACACACTGGCTGTTCATTGTGATGTTTTCCTTCTGACAATTTCAAAGCTGCAATTTACCGGATCAGTTAGTAGCCCTTACCCACATTCACATGCGTGTCCACATATACACAAACATCTGCTGAATTAATTTCCGTCTTTTGTGTTTTCTTTTTCTCTGTTCCTTTTTGATACCTGAATCTTGATTTAATTTTTGTTGTTGTATCATTTTAGCAACTCCTGCAGCAGCTCCTAAAGGCATTCTTAATGCAATCTGTGGTTGTATTTAATAATAATGATATGACCTGCATGACTTTAATTTGTCATATGCACTTCTAGCATGGATGCACACTGACCACTTAGTCAATGTTTCATGTGCAAATCTTACTCCAGTCTTCAGTGGACCTACTTCCTATAGTTCTCATATGATGCCTGTTGAGCTTGTTGTGCACCAGACTGTTGTCAGTGTTCGCCTGCTTGTTAGGATGGAGCCAGTAGACTCTGGCTGCCTGAGCAGTGATATGGCTAGGGTCATTGAGGCTGGGCCCCATCCGACTTCGCTCTGGTCCTTTCCCCAAATAGATCTGCGTGGTCTGCAGGCTCTCTTGGGGCACCTGGCTCCCCTCCCAGCCATTTCTGGCCCGATCGATTGGTGAGGTCGTCCCTGCGCAGAGACCAGGGGTCATCTACAAAGGCCTCCAGCCCACTTCCTGCCACCTGGTGTTGTGTTTCGGACAGAGGGCACATTTCCTTTCCACTCCCTCCACCCTCCATGGCCCTTCTTAGAACAAGTTAAGGACATGGAGCCCGTACAGCTCCTCTCTGTGATCCTCCCCTCCCCAGTCTCCCCCACGGGGAGAGAAGGTGAGAGATCAGTCCTATCCAAACACCTCAAAATCACACACCTATTTGATGTGAAAATCTGCTTTTGATTTTATCATGGCTTAGAATGCATATCACTACATGGACTTTTTAGGTAATACTCATTACCTTTGTTAACATTCTTCATTCATTTTAATGAACTAAAACAGGTTTAACTGGATTTATTCTCTTATCTGGATATATAGTGCATACACAATATTTTCTAAATTCCCTGACTAAATAATATCATAAAAGAGCATAATAATTCATTTATTTTTTATCAAGACATTTATATCATAATACAGTAGAATACAATAAAGTTCACGAACGTAATGGTCTATAATGATGCATTAAATTAAGTGAACTATTTGACTCTCACTTGAAACATGTTTCATGATTAACTGATCAACAGACCTGCTATAGTATGAGAATCTCCATCTCTCTTTCCCTGTTGGTCAAGTAACAAATGGCAGGGCTATCGAACACACATTTTATCTCCATGAGGGCTGTCGGACAATTAGCTCCAAGAATATATATTAATCAATTGCGTTTTTTTGAATCTGTTTATTAAGCCCAGCCATTTTTTTTCCCTCCAATACATTAGCAGATCTCAGTATGTCCGCTACTCTTGTGAACACGGATGAGAAGGAGATAGAGGGAGAGGAAATAAAGGTCTGATGAGTTTGGCAAGGAGAGGATGGAGGCTGAGACAGATGGCATGAAGTCTGCAGCACTCTGGCGTGGCTCGCCTGGTGCTAAAATCCTCCTCTCTCACATTCCAACAAATCCTACCAGGAGGCTGGGGAGTCTGTCACACCACTCCAAGGATCCACACGGCTCTCTTCATCCCCCCTCTCCTCCCCCTCCACTGTCGCCCCGGCCCAACAGAGCCTCTGACCACTCCGTATCATATTTTTATCCTCACATATGTATACATTCATACATTAACATGTATAGAGCTCGACCATTAAAGGCCTGGTATGATAAGAAGCACCAGGGGGGGGAGCAGATATGACGAATCGCCTTCTCACTGCTCTTATGAAAATGGAATCAGGGGGGCTCAACTGAGAGAGGTGGCCTTTACTGCCACTCCAGTGTAAGAAATCTTATTCACTAAACACTGGGCCAAATCACAAGGGACTGTACAATCCATTTATATCAGAGGAAGAAGACATAAGAAGCTTTTTGATTAGTTTCACCACAGCCTGCATCAGCGCATGGTGTTGAACAGAAACACTGCAGCCCAATCTAAATCCAAACATTGCTCAGACCCTTTTTTTTTAGGCTCCCTGTAGGCCCTACAACCAAAAATGGTCAATAAGTCTAACTGTGATTACACTCATAGCTCTCAACCAACAACTGGATCATGGGCTTCACATGACATCTTCATCTCCAAACACTGTACTCTTAGATATGCTTTGAATTTCTGAAGCATTCATTTCCTTTTGTCAAAGTGGTTCATCTAATAAGAACAATCTAATTTATTTTACACTTTGCTCTCTCCCCATGTCTCTTTCTCGCTGTCTTTCTGCCTGCCTTCTGTTTGTTCTAATGAATGACTTCTGAGATGAGGGGCTGCTGTGAGGAGGTCATGGGGGGTTTCAGAATCACATTACTGTTAATGATAATAAAAAGAACAATCTGTGCTAAACCTCTTGGTTGTCTTCTCTTCTCGCCCCATATGGAATGAGTGTTTTATCTGCAGTTGTTTTGCATATCTTAACATGTTTGAATTGAAGTCTTTGCAATTAAAATGCACAGTAAATGTCTTTTGTGTTTTCTACGAAAGTATTATTTATTGAAAAAATGGCTGATAAAAGATATACAGTGGTGCACCATCTGGGTTACAAAGTACACCACCAAGCACAACATCAGGCACATCTTACATGGTGCTGCATGAGGCAACGTATTCCCTACGGTAACATTTTAAGTGCAAAACAAATACCAAGAATGATCAAAATGAAAACAGAAGTTCCAACAGTTTTTATTTGTATGGGCTATACAGGCGTCAAGCTTTGTTGATTGTAACTTAAACTTTTTACTGACAGCGCTTTTCGTTCAATTCTTTTCAACTTAAATGTTAGCATTTAAGTGGATTTTGTTTTTTTACAAAAAATCGTACAATTTGTCCCTACTCAATACAATGGCAAGGGAAAAACTACATTGAAATAGCTTAGGAAAACGTTATGAGCTGAAAACACAAACATATTTCACAAGACACACAAAATAATATACCTAGTAGATCTGTATTACTATAGACAAGTCTCATCTTGCTATGCAGGCTATAAACACTGGTGCTGGTGCAGGCCAACAAATCAACATCTCATCCAGACAAAATTGTTTGCTGGGGTTGTTTACAGGGATCTGACATTCACAAGCCGATCATCACTGACTTTCCCTCCCACCACTACAGATATAGAATTTCTGGCAGTCTTTCCGCCGTGGCAGGGCAGCGTGGCGTCCCTAGGCCCATTGGCACTGCAGCTGTCACCCACAGGATGGGAGGGTGGCAGGGTCGATGGCTCCGCGGCGTGGCTTCTGGCAGCATCCGTCCCTTCCTGGCCCGGTGAAAGGGCAGGGATGGGGAGCCCCATCTCCCGGTGCATTGATCGAGGGCCAGCCCTCCATTAAGCACTATCAGAGCTAAAGGTCAGCTAAGGCCAACGGATGGGTCCTCTGTGCGCATCCTATGGAGTGACACACTCTTACACCAAGGGAGTGAGTCCTTGTCACTTTAGTCTGTGCTGCCCCCTACTTCTGGTGGCAACATGACTATGGTTATTCATCCCGTAATGGTACGCACCTCCCTTATGGGTGGGTGCGAGCTAAACATTCTTCAATAACCCTTTTTTTGTTTGATGTCAGACACATTATACATTATTGTTGCTTTTAGAGATATTACATTCTCCTGCCAAATTAAAAGAGCTTGCCTTCTAATTTTCCCCAACAGAAATTGCTTAATAAATGAGCAGGCCCTGATTTGCACTGATGATCACACAGCAGCAAAATTGCACCAAATTGCTCACCCAGAGATGGTGCACCACATCGTGCTCATCACTGAGTGGCAACTACTGCCTGGTGTGGTTTACATTAATGCAGCCTGGCTGTGAAAAGGGGATAATTGTGGTGCTAAATTCTGTGGAGGCTGACAGGATCCATTTCTTGACTTGTCAAGGGCAGCAGTGATAGAGAGGGTCGCGGCGGGGTCTACACACACACACAAGCAGATGAGTTTATTTGCACCAACACACGTGCACACACACATGCACATAAGCACACACACAAAGGCAGACAAAATCAGCAACACTCCACGTAGAGATGATTGTCTCTTGCCTCTGTCAGGTTGTGCTTTTTTTCTCCAGCCATAGAGACCTCATCCTGGGAAATTGAGCAATTTCTGATTGAAAACAGTGGCGGTAATTAGAGCACTCACTATTTGTAACCACTTGGCATTGCATTAGTATGCAAAGCTGGCAGTCAGCTTATCTTGGGGAAAACGTTTGTTTCCTTAATTGCCCTCTTAGGACAAAAGTGAAGGGGGTGGGTGGGGAGGGAAGAGAGTAAAATGTTAACGTGCTGCAGTAAGAATGGAGCCTGGTGTGTTGAGGGGATGTGACTCCCTGAACACAGGGGTTAAACTCCACTAATAGGCTGCATACAACACACATGGGCACGCACAGAGTAGCAGTGGAGCACTCATACACCCACATGTGGGCACACACTTACATTGGCACATAGGCACATGAAGGCACAGACAAAAAGACAACTATGATGAGAGCAAACATTCCAGGACACACACAATTAGGCACAATTAACTCCATAGACATACTGTATATTGTAAAATGATACATGTACAAATAACCAGTCTCCACACTAATGAATTTATTGACCCTGTCTTTAAATAAGGAATCCATTAAGATGCAAAGCAGGAAATTAGCTTAGTCCGGTTCATTCTCGTGGTTTATTACATACTAGAATACTATATATATATAAGTATCACTGTCCGTAAAGCTTCCCCAGCATTTACCAGCTTTCACTACATCTGTGTCCTTTACAGTGTTAAATCTCTTAAAGCTTGTTACAACATCTTATAGTCATGGTTTTCTTAGTGTCAGATGGAAGGCAGGAAATTGTTTTTTTTTTTAATAATATTTTAATTTATTTATCTTCTCCTTATGCCATGGGGATGGACTTGGACATTTATTGTGGTCCTGATGGGATGAAACAAAAACATTTTTTAAGATCGAAATGTTACTTTTAGCATGAAGCTAGAATTCAGCTTTGTAAAGATACAATTTTTGTAATACCAGTGATTTATGTTGCATTGTACTTTGCAGTAGTGGCTGAATGACTATGATTCCCCTGATTGTTTGATATGAGTATATACAGTATATCTCAGTGGAGCAGACAGTGAGACATTCTCCCTTTCACAAAACACAGAGGAAATGTTATTTAATAAAGACGTGCTACTACATGTAATATAACTACCTGTTAAACATGGATAACCACCTCCATGGATTCAGTTTACAAAACCCATAATTGCAGAGACTTGTTGGAATATTTTTGTTTTTCTATTTTCAGAAAAGAAAAAAACCTACTAATGCAGCGAGAGGACTGAATTTGTATTATATGTTAATACAATTAACCCTCTACTCAGTTCCAACTAAGATCGTCATATGTTGATATATCTCTTTTAAAAAACACACAAAAATGTTTTATGAAGTAGAAACTGAGATGACCCGGTAAAATGCTTTGATCTTTGAAAAGGTTTTCAGCACATGTTCAAACTCCTCTTTCGAAGTCAATACGCTAACTCTCAAACAGACACAAAAACGCTAAATCATTTAATGTTAAGCAGAATCAAAGTCAGTCAGCGCTGTTCTATGCGATCTGAAGTCTAAAAGAAAATGTATTTTTAACACAACAATGTTTTGGTGATTCAAAATCAAAAACCTTTCAAGAAGCGCAGTAGCTGCTAAATACCTGTTTTATCATAATTATGATTTTAATAAACTAATGGTTTACTCCTTGGACAATTATCTGTCATTGATGAGGATGATTTCTAAATTGACATATGGCAACAACAGTTTGAATAAAGTAGCTAATTATAATTAACATAAATTAGTTTCTCACTTTGTAATAACAGTTCAGTGGTGAGAAAAATGACACGAGAAAATATTTAACGAATTTTGCGTCTGAATACACTTGTGTAGGCTACCCTCTATGTTATTTAATTTGACATTTTATTATTCATTACGAAATAAAATCAAGCAACTTAAACGAAATAGTTGACAAAAGAAAGACAAAAAACACTTATACGTGAGAAAAGTTTTCATTTGTACAACTTCGCGGAGGCAAACTGAAGAAAAGGCTCGATGCTACAGGTGGATGAATTCTGATTAAAACACCGGCCGGACTCGGGGCCTAAAGGCCTTCTGAAGAATGTTTATTACTCAGCTTGTCAAAAAAAAATAAAAATCAGCATTAAGACTTTTTTCCTATCAACTTTATTTTAGCAACAAAAACGATAAAACGGTCATGTTGTTACATGCAGGGCAATTCCATATTAATTGGTGCCCGATGTAATAAAGTTTCCTCTTTCTTCGCAGAGATCTGTTGCATCTCACAGCCGCAATAAGGCAGCAGAAAGGGGAGAGAGTTATTAAACAGAAACAGGTTAATGAAAAATATAATGTTGCCTTTTCTCCGATCTGCAAAGTTTGCACCAAAATAAAAACCAGAATCTTAAAATACTATACAAATAAAATCCCTTCAGACCCACCTGCCAGAGATAAGGGCCAGTGTGTGCATCACACGTCGTCATTTAAATTATTCGGATGAATCATGTTGGGATGATTGATATAGCCTAAAGATAGACGTTGTGGGGACGTTTTAATTAGCCACGGCTAATAAACAAGCCGTTAAAATGATCTGGCGTAATTGGTCCAAATAGGAATTATTAAGAGATATGTGCAAATGTTTATAGTTACACCTCGAAATACATAATGAGTGCACTCACAAACACAAGCGTTGGTATGGCGTAGACACAATATTTGTGCTGTGGAGGATTGAACATGCCACATTGCCTGGTAAACGTCATGTCACTCAAATCAATCATGCTGGCATCTGATGTTTATTTTTGATTCGGTAATTAAATGTCTCCATCACAGTCTGCGGTTCAGTAGTTTGTTAAACAAATCCCGGGCTTATTGTAATGAGCAGAATGATTCTTTGTAGACTATAATGGAGGCTCCGACTGATTTCAATGTTTTTGCATCTTGCCAAACAAAACCTGAACTAACACAGTGAGGAATGCTGAGTGACTTCAAAAGAAGTCTCCCTTTAGATCATCTCCGGCTGAAGATTTGGGCATGTAAGACTTCCTTAAAGTTGTGAGGGCCAAAATGGCTTTAGGAGAGCTGAATCAGTGTCCGTGTGTACACACCACGTCCAACAAAAGCAGGGGCTAATCCACCTAATTTACACAATGCACAGGGCCCTGTTTACATGGGATATACCCACAGAGGGCCTCTGTCTCGTCTTCCCTGCATTTCAGACCGGACAGATGTACTAGTTTTTTTTCTCTCGCGTATAAACGGATGAAAGGCAAAGTCCACATAACCGATAACGTGGCGTTATACAGAGAGAGCGTCAACAGGATTTCATTTAAAAGGGGCGTCAGCATCTTTCACTTGTTTTCCACTATTTGCAACCGTCCAATCGAGTTAGTTCTTCCTGAAATAAATACATTTGTATTTCAGATTTAAGTGACGAATTAATGTCTAAAAGATTCGACAAATCTCCTATCAGTACATGCATTGATGTGGATTCATACGGTTTAAAGGAGTGATGACAAACCACACAGGCATGACGAACAAATTATTGACCAGGTCCTTTATTCAACCAAAACAAGTGGGCCTACACTAGCACAACTCTCCTTGCAGCACCTGAACACCTCAGACATGCGAACAAAAGCAGCATCAACATAAAGCATCGGGATATAAAGGGCACTTTCTATTTGCTCTGTTATAAATCAACGTTAACTGAATTACGTAGAGCATTCACTTGTACCAAAACCTCTGCAATACAAATATAGATTCACCCCTAACAAGCCAACCCTTTACAGCATCAAGTCCATGATAGTTAGTATTCTGTATTTTATGCTAAATGCGTTTGGCCTTGTTTTTTTCTTTCCTTTTCTTCTTTTTTTAATTTATTTTTAAAAACTACTTCAATAATGATCCTGCATATTTTCACAATGTATTTTACCGGATTTAACAAGTAAATAATTTATATAAATATTGAAATGTAATCTTTTGATTGTTTTTCAGTTTGGTCGTTGGATACACATATTGTGCGTGGGCATATTTAACAGATACATGATTTTTATGATTCATTCACATAAAACAAACAACAAGTAATGAATCACTCATTTTTTACTGCGATTGTATCAAAGATGTTTATTTTACATTCGTTGTAATTTCCCTAAACGCATCAGAAATATTCTTATATTTTGGATACAGCCAAAAAGACCTCCTCTCCATTTTGAAGACTTTACGTTCAATCAGTATTATGTTTAACACGGAACACAACAGTGTGTTGTTCTACGTCTTTTCAATCCAATCACCTATTGACTATTTAGGCAATAAAACAAGATTTGTGGCTGTGACTGTGTTTTGATTACTTGTATTGCAGTCTTAGATTTACCGTTTTACTGTTCCCATAATTTTCCAGAAGGGGTAATTACTTTGGCACCGACAGGTAAATTCCTCCGCTAAATTGAAATATTCTGCTTTAATCCTAGCTAAATCCCAATTCTCAAGACACGGAAATGTGAGCAGGCAGGAGTCATGTGGAGCTCCGTAGGCTTCTTCAGGTGAGCGGCGCCTCCCGGGGGGGCGGAGGATCTCCTCTCACCGTCATAAGCATAAAACAAGATTACTAGATCTTTATCACGGAGCGTTTTACCCCTCTCAGATGAGCAACTTCACAATATCGGTTTCAAATAGAAAAGGTTGCATAACGAGCAGGAAATGATTTGTAAGGTTTTGTTTTTCAAGGGGGTGGGGGGGTGGGGGGGATATTAAATGAATGAACCTCCCAGCATGTCTTTTCAGGGGTTTCTTCTCTTTAACACAGGAGCAGGTGAGCTGATATGTAAATTAATCAGGAGATGCAGTAGTAATAGGTGCTTGACATCTTTGTTTTGCATGCTATTTGAGGAAGTACATGCTCCTAACATTTATAGAAAATACAATATTTTTCTTCCTATAAACAAAAACTATTTAATTAAACACAACTTAAATCTAGACTCAAGAGTTTATGCTGTCTCGCAGTAAATACTAGCAGAAGTTTTATCATTCTGCTCACATGGTGCTGCCAGAATTTACCTTTCACATGTCTTTAATTTCCAGTCACTGGGAATAAAAGGCAGAGTCTCAGCTCTAGCAGCTCCCATGTCACTCTTAGCAGGAGTGGGTGACAGAGAACAGCAGAGGCACATTGCATTCTAAAATCACATCACTAGAGACCCCACATCAAAGCAGACCAAACCTCATTTTGAGTGAACTTTTAAGCCAAAAAGACTGTGTGACATCAGAGCACCTAAAATGTGACTGTCATGTTTTTCAAAACTTCGCTGAACACAAGCTCTCAAAGACTTGAGAAGTATTCAATGGCAAGTGGTGTTCAAACGCAAACCCTAAGATTAGCAGTCTTTGTCTTACGGGAACCTCAAAGACCAATTAGATCGAGAGACGGGTGTGACGAATTTGTCAAAAATAAGATGATAGATATAATTTTGGCAGTGAGCAAACATCATGGCTGGGGATTTCACTCAAGCGCAGTCATTGACAAGTCACTGTCAGAAAATGTGTCATCTTCAGCAGACCTGCCAGTTGACAAGGATGCAGCTTGGGTTTGAGACTGATCAATTCCCAAACTGCCAACCAGACATGGATCTGATAGCGTCACTTTATTTTGTGAAGTGAAAAAAGTACGACTTGTGCATGGATATATTGTCTACTTTTTTTGTATCACAAGCCTCAACCATCCCAAGATACAGAAATAAGAGACAGTTTGAAGAACATTTCAGATTTAACAAAAACTCTATCATATTTATCTGTGGTTTCAAAACTTTTGACCTTGCTCCATTTCTGTTTGGCTATACTCACAAAAGGGGCGTACAGTGCAAATGTTTAATTTTGTTGTTTAATGTACACCAATTCAACACGTCTAATACTTGAGCTCGTCTGCAGCCACAAATTCTAAAGTGAAATGCAATACTCAAAGCACTTTCCTCTTCAAAGTAGTTTCCTGTTGTGCATTGTGACCACAATAGTGTCAATCTCAAACTTTCAAAGCCTCATCTCTGTGTCAGCTTTGAGTAGCTGTCTATACATGTCTGCAAATAGAGTTGAGGCTTTGATGGCTGGTCTGAAAGCAGTTGGGAACATTATGACCAAATCCAAAAAGGAAAAACTATTTGATTTGGCTGCACATGAAATTTGACCTGTGGTTTGTGAAATTGCTTTCATAAGCAAAAAAATGTGTCATGGTTACAACCACTCAAAAACATCAGTTAGCAAACTGAAAATCATTGGGGGAGCTATAGGAAGGAAATTCCCAATCAGCTGTGAATATTAAAGGCTTGTCTCTAAATCCAAGGATAGCAATACTCCAATTTAGCTAACACTGACTATTAATATACGTAGAATGAGCAGCACATTTGTTATGACTTATTGATTTGCTTCAATTAGTGAGGAAAAGATCAGTTGTCGATTTACATCAAATTGAACATTTTAATCATCTAGTCGTTGAAGTTGGCAAAAAAACATTCCCTGCAGTCAGATGTCTGTATTTGAGTTTTGGCTGCTTTTATTTGTTTATATGATTTATATCCTAGTAGCTTTAGGCTTTGCAGACAAAACAAGCATTTGTAAATGAAGCCTTTATTTTAAAGAATCAAAACTAACAATTATTAGAAACAAACAATAACAATTAATAGTTGCAGCCCTCTAATAAATAGAAACGTGTTAGACTGTATTTCAGTTTGAGAGTAATGCATTTGTAGTACATTTTTGCCACCATGAATCATGGCATTCTTGTTTTTGTTGATATAATAGCCACAGATATGAGCTTTGTGAACATTTTGGGAGAAAAAGCTCTTGTGTTGTCCTAAACAATGCCATTTGAAAGGCTGCATTTGAAGCCATGCCAAGTGATTGGGAATAATCAAATGACAATAATCAGATGAAAAGAGAGGCAATCTCAATAAACTTTGTCATTCAACTATTCAAGGTTCAATCATATCAGAGGTGTTTTGCATAACTATGAGACCCTGTTTCTAATCCTCAAAGGGTTTGGGGGCTACTTGGCTTTGCACTGTAGTCATTCAAGGTCTCAACCCGGTAGGAAATATGGGCTGCCATAGCAACACAAAGATGGCCTCTAAAGGCTTAGCATAATTCTTCCCTAATAGAAAAATAACAGCGGCAAATCCCGTCCTTAGTGAACTGGCTTATTTGACACAGGCAGACTCCCACCTGTGAAGCACATAGTCACCCCACCAATGCGCTAAGACTACGATAAGATGAAAAAGAGCCCATCTCTGGATGGGGATGGGCGGCCTAAGCTCAAGCCAAATTCTTTCTCTTCTCTGAAGCTGAAAACAGCCCACAGTGTGTCTCTGGCTAGCTTTAGGTTTTTGAAGCTGGACAATATGAGCTGCCAAATGAATCGTACCCTCTATATAATACTCAACTTTGAAGTGCTTGAGCCATACTCTGAGAAAGTTTTGGCAGACAAAGATAGCTTATATTGGATCACATCTCAGGCAGTGAATATTTTGTACCTCCTTTCTCTGGTTTTACTGTGCACAGGATGTTCTAGTGGTGGTTATATTGCATTAAGGTGGTTCTTAACCTGCCTAGTAACGGTTCCTCTCTCTTCTGGTTGTGATCACAAAAATACGTGATCCCCCTCCCTTTACCCCTCCTCTTGCTTTGTTGCCAGGTACCACAGAGATGGATTCATGTCACCGTGTGAGTTGCATCAGGATGATGAGCACCGGGGCGAGAATAAATTACCGCTACACTTTAGAGTGGGAGGCATGTAAGTATTAGCTACGGCAGTGCATTCTCTCTGCGTATGGAATCCCTAATGAGGTGCGATATCCAGCGATGTTGCAGCCATGGTGATCGAGCTAAAATCAAAGGCTTCATGAAATCATTACTGTCAAAGCTAGCTATGAAAATTAAATGACTGCCCAACATGGGTTTCTGTAAGAGGTGTATGATGCTGTTTTGTCACATGCAAAGGCTAAAATCAAGAGGCTGAGGGAGAGAGAGAGAAAGGTGTGTAGCCTAATCGAAAAATGTGATGCTCGCTCTGCTGCGCACCTGAGTCAGCCATTTTTAGCTCAACTGGATTTCTGTTTATTCACCCCATTCAACAGCTAGAGCCTCATTGTCTGGCTTAGACGCTGCATCTTCCTGTCAGTATTCACTCGTCTTATTTAGCTGCGTTTAATGGGTATGTCAGCCCGCCGGGACGAGTCCTGCTAGCTCATTCCTGACTGTGTATAATCTCATCAATGTTGGCGATGTTTTCCTGTTTCATGGCGTTCAAGAGCTTGTAGTCAAGATGACAGAGCAGAACTGAAAGCAAGATTATCATTATATCATGATGTCCTCACAGCTCGGGGCAGAGAAAGATACATGCTTTTATCTTGCTGTTACCAACAACAATATAGAAATTCCATGAGCTAAGAGAAATCCGCAGCTTAATATCTTAATTTCATTGGCATTCATTTACCTATCTGAAAATATATCACTTGAGGTACTGGTAACCATGAAGATGATGTATTAGTACTCTAAAGAGATTTTTTGTCATGCAATTCAACCAGCTTTATTTTATTATCAATTCATCTTTTTTGCTGCTGGGCAAATATGCTAAATTCATACATTAATATTCTATTCTGCCCATTATATTAAGAGTCAATATATTAACATCAAAAACAATACCTTTCTCTTTGCCCTGTACCTTAAAATTCAGCTTTCGCTACCCTTAGCAATGAAAGCCACTTCACTGGACCCTCTCCAATCCTGCGGCTTGCTTACATTATAGAGTGATTCACAGTGGTGTCTCCACATTAAATGGGCAATGACATTCTTAATAGGCATATGTGGGACTGAATCTATTTTATAGTGCAGCCTTAGTGTCTAGGTGAATAGCAGAATAGAGTGATTAAATCAACACTGTATGGACGACTGTCCAATGAGGGGCCAGGAGGGAATCCCACTGAATGTCGGCCTGTAAGCCTCCTGTTCCAGTCTTACGCCGAGCAACTTCCTACATCAAAGCTTGCTCAGCACCATGTCTCAAAGATTCACATCTCCAGGAAAGAATGGCCTCTGCTGAGATATGGGCACCTCTGGCCTCATTTAACGTGCAGTGTCCCTTCCCCCTCTTCAGGCCTGAATCCGAGGATAGAGTGGCTATCTGAAGAGATCACACAGAGAGGTGCGGGAACTTAAAGGCAAAGAGTTACTGTGCATCCTACCAGGAGTCTCAAAAGGATTCTATTAAAACAGGTTCAATATGCCGGTCAGGGCTTTTAAAGTGCTGCACACCCTCTAGCCCCGGCAAACTCAAAGGGCATCAGTGCACATTCAGTAGGGGGAATCTGGCCCCCATTAATTTAATGAGTCCAGGGTATTAGTATGCCAAAGCCAGCTGCGAAGTCTCCCTTTTTTCATCTCTAGTGGAGTTTTAAGGAAAGATCCACCAACTTGGGAGTGACAAAGGAGAGCAGGGAATGAGGTGCGCTCATCTAATCTGAGATCAATTTCTAGCTGTCAGTCCTCTGAGGGCAATTTCCAGTGGTTAAGATGTCTTTGTGCAAGCTGGAAATCCATATAAAGAATGCCGAGTGGCACTTTTACTGTCACCAGGAGAACTTTGTAGTCTCTTAATCATGATTGCATCCTCAGAAAATAGACACAAAAGTTGTAAAGAAAAAAAATAATGGGCAAGGGATTGGTGCTTGGAGATATATTTGCATAACATATTTGGAAACATGCTGTGGTCATTATAGCACTGTGAGTGATTTTCTTTTTTCATTCACATCTTGTCTACAGTCACTTCACAGTTAATTAGCCTGGTAAACAGCGGTGTTGCTTTCTAAAGCTCGAACACCTGACTTAAAGAAGAACACTCTGCCTGTCACTTTACTATACAACGAGGTGACATGCAACTGACAGTCACCTGTAAGAGATTACAGAGACAGCGGAGTGTGCCAGGCCCTGTCAACCAGGAAGTAGCAGCTGCTGGAGCTAATTAAAGGCATAGCAACATGGTAACACAGTCCAGCTCAGGGCCACATCAAACACTCTTCATGCCAGTCTGGAGTCTCATCTCTGGGATGTTGAGGCCCTTTGTGACCTGTGCTGGGAGCCTGCTGGGCCCTCGACCTGACCTGAGAGCTGCGAAGTGAATGAGAATGGGTCAGGATCACTGTGGGGAGCACCTGGAGCAGACTTACCTGCGTCTGTGTATCTGCATACCAAACCGTGGCCATGCTGCTGCGTAGGCGTGGGTGCATGGACTCTGACCTGCACAACAAAGCAAAAAAGAGAGCCTGGGTGAGAGGTCACGACAAGAGAGGAGGCTCAGAGAAAATACACCTAGGACGCATCGGCTAAACATGATCAGAGAGACACATATGGCTCAGCTGAGGTAGAACCAGATGCCCTCAGATGTCCTGATGAAATATAAACTCAATGTAAACATGGCGCCACGGTATGTGTTGTGCATGTGTTAGGCTTAATCTAGAGATAAGCCACAATTTAGAGTCATCTGGTTATCTTTTATAAAAATAAAATCTTAAATTTGCATTTACAAGTTAAAAAGCTGTGTCCTCAAAATAACACCAATCTCTAACGTAATGAGCAATCTCACTGAAAAAAAAGTACCTGAGGCCCACTGAGGAAAGGTTGTTCCAGCCAATATTTATCAACTTGTGGTAAAATATAAAAGCCTGGATTGTTGACTCTCTCTAGTCCATCTGTTTCTTCTTTCAATCTGTATGTCGATTATGTGTATCTATCCAGAGAGACAAAGCCAAGAAAATCATTTATGAAACTTTTTCTCCGATGCAGTTGCAGTGATGAACCGGAGGACCCGGTTTTCATTTTGAGTTAATCCTTAACTCAAGCCTACCTTTGATTAATGCACCAGTGTTTTAAGTTAAAAATGCTGTCAACTTCTGAACTGAATGTTTTACTGTTTACTTCCAAGTCAGCTTTATGAGGCTTATGATGGATGATGATGTTGACATGAATGAATACATAGGTGGCAAAGCTGATTCCACATGAAATCTAAAAGGAGTGTGGCAGAAGTGTGTGGGCGTTGTTTATGCCCAGTGATCTGCCCCTGTTAGGTAGATCTCTGGAAGCTTGTGCTCTTTTGCCCTGTTCTGGAAGACATCTACAGCACGGCACCATGGAGGGTCTCCCCGGGGAGCCACGCTTCAGCACATGGCCCACCTTAAGCAGGTCTCTGTCTCCACCTGCCACACAGAGCGCTGACACAACGTCACACAGGGATACGAGTAGGCAGACCTGTCTGCAGGCGTGTCACTGTCAGCCCAGACAGACACCAATTTGCCACCTTGTTGGGGAGGTACATCTGATGTATGCAGAGAGCATGTTCAGAACTGCCCCATCAAAATAGAGATTTTTCTAGTATAGTAAAACTACACAGTAGCAGTGGAAACAACTAAATCCAGCCTATGTTGAATATCTTGTGTGCCTGCCGAGCAGTAGGCCCAAACAATATGACTGGATTTTGGGGGCCTAGTATTATTCTGCCACCCTGCAGCCCAGGTTCTCTTGTTGTGTAAAACAGAGTGAACGCAACTTTCCGCTTCACGTCTTTATGGATTCACGCTCAGAATGTTCTTTCAGCAGTCATCGTGTGGTCCCAATCTCTTTACACGTTTCACTGCCAGGCTCCGCTGTACCAGACCTCCCCAAACTGTGTAATCAGCAGATGTCTTTATATAGTAGCTCGCTGCCACGTGCACACCCTGCATTATATGCCAATTTCATTTTGGCAATACATAATTTTTTCTTTTAGATTATTATTATTCTTTCAAGCGCAGAAGCCATGTTGATTCGGTTCTTAATGTGACCCGAGGTTGCAAATATTGCTTCACTCAGCTGTTTGAATTCATATGCCTGGATGATATATCCAGAGTGTACTTAGGTTAGTCCGTTCTATTATACCGCAGACATGCTGATTTAAACAAACTGACATAAAGTAATTCAACAGAATCACTTGACCTTCACAAAGACAAAGTCAAACCGACTGTGCAGGATTTAGGGCTCAACACCGCTGAATAGTTTCTCTTATATAATGTTAAAAGGAAGGAAACCAAGGACTCTGCCGTCTATAATAACCCTTTTGTAAAAAAAAAATCCCTTTTGCCTGAATTGCTTTATACAAGACACAAACTATAACAATAATCCAAATTGTGTTAAACTCACTGTCAGCATTTATTACAGAATAGAAACGCAAGTTTTTATTTCAGAACACATCTCCAAAACTATGACACAAAATATATGAAGCCTTTTAACACTATGGGTATCATAATCACACTCATACCTGGTGCTCTATCCACAACATCAGTGCAGTACTTAATTATCATTTTGAGGCACTTGTACTTCCCCTGAGCATTTTATTTTATTTGTGTTGGTTGCATGTGAACGACGCGTCTAGAACTTATGACTTATTGGAATGTCATTGTAGAAGAAATATATTTTTCATGCTACTCTATACTTCTACGGCGCCACGCTATAGCTGCTATTCTATTTTTCCCTTTACTGTATGGTGGGTTTATAAAATTATAGGTCA
The DNA here is from genome assembly GCF_036324505.1 of Eleginops maclovinus. Lineage (NCBI taxonomy): Eukaryota > Metazoa > Chordata > Actinopteri > Perciformes > Eleginopidae > Eleginops > Eleginops maclovinus. Next base: position 10,396,460 of record NC_086371.1, read on the forward strand.
CTAAAGATTAAACTAAGGCTACATCTATCAATACATTTCATGATTGAATGAAACATTTAGTTGCAAATGTAGTATGCAAAATCATAAAATACTTGAAAACACCCAAGTCAACACACAAAGTTATGTTTTAGACAAAGATGGCTGCCTGCGGCTTTCAACAACTTCCCATTAACAAAAACTTTACTGTAGAACCATCAGTAACTAAATACAACATATTTACGTTAGTGAAACATTATTTAATGAAATGTTGTGGCAAAAACATAAATGTATGAGTGTGTATGGGTGCGACTTCAAAATGTGAAGTTTGACTGCAACGTTTCTGTAGTTACACAGATTTGTGTTTGGAATCGAGGTGCATTTAGGTGCACTAGAACGTTTGTCATTTGTAATTTCAAGTTTTACATGACATGTTATTGTAGACTGACAAGATGATGTTTTAACCACAAATTGCTCTTATAATAACGATATTTGTACAGCTTTATTAATATAATACTTCAAAAAAAAATGTATTGTTTGAAGTACTTTTGATTTACGAAATATAAAGGATAGACCCCATGTTTTCAAAACAGTTTAACATGCATACTATATATTTTATTTAATCACCATTCAATAACCAATCAGGTCTGTCTGGTACAATTTTAAAAGCAAGACTTGTAAAACAAAGTCAGTACAGAGTACCGCTACTTAAAGTTTCTGAAGACTTTCCCTACTACTGCCAATATCTGTATTTATATAAGTTAGAAACAGCTTGCAAAACTAACTTGTCTGGCCTGAAGAACACAACGTACATTCACCCATTATGAGCATGTGGCAGCATGCATTTCAGCACCACCTGGGCACCATCAGGGCACCCTCATGCCAGTGCTCCTTGTCTGTCACCATCTTCAGTATTGCTGCCGAAGGTGGCAGACTTGTTAAGGGTTGGGTTCTTGTGAAGGGAGCTGTCAAAATTAGCAACGTTTTTGGTTTGTTTAAAAGGCAAAGCCGGTCGCGCTCCGCGGCATCAGCTAAGACCCAAGAGGGACGCCAGGATGTTTGCTGCAGAGAAATTATTCATTACTGTATGAAATTATATCAAGAAAATATTGCCAATGTTTTTCTCATTACTGTCTAAACTATCATGTCAGTTATGGAGACTAATTAGTTATCATAATTGTAGCATATTAATCATATATTAGTGTTGATACTTCTGTCACTACTCTGCAATGTGTAACCTGACCTTTAATAGCGATTGTGTTAATGACGACTCCATGAATTCCCTTTTTATTAATTGACAATTTAGCTGGTGTAATGACATGCAATAGGGAGGTGTATGTGTGTATGGTGTTTGGTTTGTGTGTGTTTGTGTGTGTGTGTGTGTGTGTGTGTGTGTGTGTGTGTGTGTGTGTGTGTGTGTGTGTGTGTGTGTGTGTGTGTGTGTGTGTGTGTGTGTGTGTGTGTGTGTGTGTGTGTGTGTGTGTGTGAGTGTTAGTGTGAGTGTGTCTCAAAAAGAGGTGATGTTGGACTTGTGCACTTGGCAAGCATTTTTTTTCTTCACTCCATTTGGTGACAGATTGGGTTTAAATAACATTTTATCTTCACAGTTGTGACTCACAAGCATCAGCGTTGCAAAGTCAGGGTGAGGTTTAGCACTTCAGATGAGGACGAGGGAGGACCAGGTCGCCTCGCTTCGTCTTTTAGTTTATCACTTTCCAACTGGCCTAATGTGGGACTCAATGAAACAAGCCTTCAGCACTTACTGTTGTCAATCAATCCACACTTTCTCAGCATAACCCATCCTTTCTGCATCTATCCTATTAATGAAGTAACTGCATAATAAGAGTGTCAAGTAACATGAATAATACTCTTGTTATGTCCAAAAGGCTTTGAAAATATAAACAAAATACAGGTAACCAGCTGACAATTCAACTCAGAAAAAGGTGCAAAAGGTCATGGTATGCAGTGAATTCAAAAGTGGAGTTGTCAAAGTTTGCATACCTGTTTTTCTAAAATGAATCTATACATAGATTACGCATATTGCATTGTGGGGTGCTAAGCATTGCTGAATGCTTCTTAGCAACCATTCTAGCATCAGCGCTACATTTTTCAACATAACTGTTTTTTTCAGAAGATATAATACCAGGGTACGTCTTCCCTCTGAGCCCGAGGTAGAAGGTCAGGTAGGGGGATCTTTTTTAATGTCGATGCTCCGGGCTCATTATTGCCTCCAACATTAACGTTGCAATAATTCCCTGAGTGGCCCATACGTTAACAGTCTGCCCTGCCCCCCTCATCAGCCATGTTTGTTTTTGTCGGTGCTATCAAAGGCTAACTGCTTTGCAGCACCTCCTGGTGCTCCCCGGGAGGAAACTTTTCCTTCTGGAAAAAAGATTCCAGCCCACAGATTTAAAGGTAATAACAACAGTCTGTTTCTATCATTTTGTTATTTCATGATTATAGCAGCGTTCTTGCCTGGTATTGATTTTGCAGTAGAGATCCAGGATCTGTATTACTATGGCGCCTTTAAAGTAAGATTTGAGGATTTGGGTCACTGGATAAATTATAGATCCACTCACAAACAGATAACTTCATTCTCATGCTTCCTGCTCATGACTGTTGCCCTTTTTTTGTATGAACTTGACTGTAGGGCAGATGAGGCAATAACTGTGACATGTCTTTTCCAGGCAGTGAGTGTTGTGTACTTGTTGTCCAGGAAAGATACACAGGAATGTGGCCTTTTGCTCTGAAGCTTTGCTTACAATCTGCTTTGGTGCAGTTGTTCTGTCCTGAGCTGCCTGTCCTTCAAATCCAGGGCTTAGTATGAGGTAGGGCACAGAGGAGGGATAAGGGCTGTCACTGCTGCTGCTGGGGTGCCCAAACCAGCAGTGCATAGAAACTAATAAAGATGCACACTGGCAGGAGCCAGCCGATCAAGCAATGAGATGTCACCATGAACAAGCTGCAGGACGTTGGCAGTCGGCTTCCTGGTTATATAATGCCAACATATTTTTAATTTAATAAAAAGATTTGTAGGACTCAGGTCTAATGCACCAATCTCAATTCTGGAAAAACTAATTTTTGTTATTTATGATTTTTCCCTTTGTTCATTTATTCTCTTTTTTTTTTAACATTCAGATACCCCTTCGCTCATTGATGCTAGCTTTAGTTATAGGTTTTAAAAAAAATGTAAGCCTGCTACAGGTTATTCAATCTCCTCTCTTTTGCAATTGCAATTCTTCTTTCAAACTTGCATGTCAGAGTCCTTCAAACAAGCATCATCTCCAGCATTGACATGTGCACAGGTCACATATCATGTACAGTATGTCGTCTTTTGTAAATATTGAGTGACATGCAGCAGATATTCCTATAATACAAAGTGATGCATGGCAGCACACTGAACTGAAAAGTGTCATAATTTGATGTGTGGTGTTGGCAGGTCAGGTAGCAACATTGTTAACATATCTGAATGCAAAAACATACACCAGACAATAATTCTTATTAAAAGCAAATATGACTCAAATGTAACGCAAAAATGACCCGACTTGGGAAGTAACGCATTACATGTAACTAGGATTACATCATGATGCAAAAAAATGGAACTGCAATCTCTTACAGTAGTTTCCCGTTACTAGCAGGATTACAATGATACAATGCATTTTAAAGGGTGCTCTTAATCCATATACTTCAGTAAACTAAAAAAACTAAAAATGTGATGTCTCCTATAGATCAAAATATATGCATACTACCTGAATTTACTTTATGGTTTTCACTTTTGTTTGGCTAATTTGTTGCAGTATCTTCTTTTCATTTTAATTCAGTAAGTGTGCCCAAATGTTCAAAAATAGTATGCTTGAGCTTAATCTACGGTGTTTATTAAACTCATAGCACTTGCATAAACTCATCATTTTTTGTTTGCTGTTTTTAAACTGAGAAGAGGACACATTTGCAATACAAAATATTTTGTATTCTTCTTTTCTATCGTTCGGTTTTCTTACATGATACGCCAATGGATTGATATTTATTTTCTCTTCTATTTATTTGCATTGTGTTTGATATTAATGTAATCCAGAGTCATGGAAAGTAATCAGGTTACATTATTTTTATATTGTGATTCTAGATTATGTAACTGATTATATGCATTACAGGTAACTTTGTAACAGATTACATTTTTAATTAGGGACTGTTATAAGTGCAACCAAAAGCAGCAACCTAAAAGTCTCAATCCATCAAAACTCACAAACAGATGTACGTAAAAATCATGTACAGTATTTTGATGTGAAATAATCATTTTACAATTAAACAATGTAGTTATTAAATGTTATTTTACTACATATTTTCACATTTGTTATCAATTAAACTCCAAAATATAATTTTGAAGATTGTATAAATTATACCTATGTCAAAGAAAAAAGCCTGAAGACCAGAAAGCAGGAATTACACTGTTGGAGCTAAAATATAAGGGTGCTTTAATTTGATGGTGTGAAATTGGAGTGCCTTTGAAGAACGTCCACAAAAACCCACTCCCTATTTATTTCTCATCAATTCTGTGACTCTGACATGTCCCTTTTGTACACTAGAATTATAGCCTGGCTAATTTAAGGTACATTTAAAGAAATATGTGACCAGATCCTTCAGGTGAATCAATTTAACTCGACTAAGTGAAAGCGGGGCCTCGGTGATATAAGCAGGCCTCTCTCTTTTTTAATGCATTCTCTTTACAGAAACTAACACTGTGTCCACAATACATTTAGTCGTGATCATCATCATCATCATCATCATCATCATCATCATCATCATCATCATCATCATCATCATCACCATCATCATCATCACCATCATCATCATCATCATCATCATCTTCATCAGCGTCATTAGCATTTCTGTTTCCTCTCTTCTATGAATAATGATGGCTACCAAAACATTTAAACATATATGATCTAAAACTAATTTCTACAATTCATTGCTTAATTTAACTAAACACAGGTATTGTACAAATATGTATCTAATACTTTTTTAAATGCTGTATTTTTGTAATAAAGTAAACAAATTTGTTTTCAATTCAAATAGTATAACGCCGTAGTAAAATGAAAGTTTCAAATGTCGCTCAAAGATAAACTTTACATTTTCCGGATAAGTAGGTATTACCCTATTACAGTAGACTTTATAATATATCAAATTAAAGTAAGTCCCATTAATTTGATATTGTAAATGTAAATAACCCAGCTGTGATACCGCAAACATTTGGTCAGAATTAAACCTTTTTTAATGATTTTATTTTATGAAGAAAAGGTTTTATTTAATATCTAGAAGTAGACCCCAAAAAACAATTTAAAAATAGAGCGACAATTAAAAGCTGGATATCTACGGTGTTTTATTTTAAGTAGCAAAAATGCATACCTTTTTTTGATTCAACATATCGATAAAATAAGTATACTTTTTTTGTTTACTTGTTGTTAAAACAATTTTGCTTATATTGGAATTACCTTTAAAAAAGTCCCCGTTTATGAGCGCGGGTGTCTTGAAATTAAAACTCTAATTTTAAAGGTAAATCAGATTAGAGTGCGTTGAATAGGTTTCGACCTTGTAATCATAACCAAATATATTTCTCAAAAGATTAAACTATAAATGAAATGTATCTGGGTTTTTTTCCAGTCTAAGCAGATGGAGAATAGAAAGTTAGATATAAAACTTTTCCAGCTTCTGTCAGACAAAATGAAGTTGCAAGAACAATCGGAAAATGATTATGCATACTTTGCGTTAGTTTAGCTGTTTGTTGAAGAAGCCATCTGTTTGTATGTTTCTTTGTAATTCTTTTTAATTGTTTTTTCATTTTCACAACTTAATGCGCAGCATCAAAAGACAATGCAGTTCATTAGCTCTATTTCAAGGTGGTATCTAACTAGCAGAATATTCTTTTATTTCTTCAAGGGACATTGTCTAGAATGGTTGGTTCTCATCATTATCGAATAATATGCAATGATAAATAAGAAGCAGATTTTCTGATCAAAAACTGAGAGTCAAGTCAGATGTTTCTACTAGATTGAAATGTGAAAGTTCTCTCAGTATGCAGAATGAAAGGCCACCATCTGTTTTCGTATGTTCATCTTTAGAGAGGACGTTGAACTGTCAGCAAAGTCCTTCCTACTTATCAGGACACTTAGACATTGCCACAACAAAAATCTACTATTCTATACAAAGCCTTTGTATTGTATTTACATCACTGGGTCAACTCTATTGACATTGCGAACAATAAACATTTTAAAGAAAATGTTCATTCAAATCATATTATTTAAGAAAACTGCTGTAATTTTACTAAGTTATTTCATTTTACTGTGAATTCTAATAACAACATTGATATAAAGTAGTGGGTTAACCATACATGATACACAATACAATTTACATTATATTTTAAAGTTTTCAATTTCTTCTTTACATTTTTCTTATTGTCCTTTATTTTGTAATCTTTCGCAACCAAATTTATTTTTATATGTCACCAATAGTTTAAACAATTTGGAAGATATGGTAAAAAAATATATATACTAACCACTTTAATCTAGACTTTAAAATCTGAGATCAGTTGAAAAGTATACTGGGAAAGAAAGTTACCAATCTCATCCTTTAAATCTGGATTAGAAAGAAAAGTATTTCTCGCATGGTTTCCCAAAGTTAACCTCACGCATAGGGAGAAAAAAAAAAGAAAAATATGAAGGCTTTCCTTGTGTCATACTATGAAGGCTTTCAACTGCAAAGACTCAAACAGACTTTCATATGAAGCTGTCACATTTTACTCATCACATAACTCACAATTCTGGCTGAAAATATTTAAGTAGTCATTCATTCTAATACTGAAGTCTGTTGAAGTGTGCGCTCTTATTTTATTTACTACATTTTTCTCCAGATTGTGGGAATAAAAACAACATCATGGTATGAATAAACATGTTTTAAAAGTCTATAATGTCAGGAGACCTTAGAAAAGTGAACCACTTGCATTACACAGCACGTACTGTATGTCTGAAACAAAATGTACAAGGGAAGCCAAACTTAATATTATCCAGCTCAAATCAGCACGAGAAAATTAAAAATGATAGCGTTCTGTGTGTTGTGTGCTTTAATATTGGGAAAATAAACTATGAGTATGCTGCTTTCAAACAGCGTTCAAAGAGCAGCTCCATCTTCTTCCTCCCCTGTTAGCTTAGCAACAGCGGCCATTTTGTCTGCATTTGCATTGGTCCAAATGTCTTCTCAGGTTATGCCGCATTTCTTTGATATTCCTCTCGGGCGATGGCGGTTACATCAATTTCAAGACATTTTGCAGGAACGAGATCTCTTAATTTGCACCTTTAACTGAGATGTATGGTGGAAAATGTGGATTATATTTGGGACGAACCATGCATGTTCCAAGCAGTAATGCATTCATATACTGCTCAGTTTGTACCAGAAAGTGTTTAGTATTAACCACGTGTCTGTCAGAAAAATGCACATGCATACAATACACATTAGTGTGCACTACACTGGCACACACACACACACACACACACACACACACACACACACACACACACACACACACACACACACACACACACACACACACACACATAAAATAGGATGAGCTGATCCCTTGCTCAGAGTCTGCGTCAACCTCCCGCTGCTCCCACCGACACACTACGTAGACAACCCACCACAGGATGTATAAACCCAGCTGTCCAGAGGTCACCTTGGCTTGTTTACTAGACTGGAGTGGATGCACAGTGGCAGAGTGGACCATCCACAACAGCTCACCTACCAACATGTGTTCAGCTCTCCACTCCTACTGGATCCTCAGTCACGCTGTATGGGTAAGTAGCACAATCTGTACTTTTTACCCAAATCAGCTGCACCATGCAGGAAAAGCTGTGATGGACAGACCTGCTGGAGACTGTTCCTCTTACGTCTTTCAGCTCTTTGAAAAGCTCTAATTTACACACACGTCATCAATTAATTATACTTCTACCAATTAGCTTCTTCCTTTTCGACTTTGCCAGAATAATTCTCACAAAATCTATACATTTTTAATCTAGTGGTCGACAGTTGTAGCTAGCTTGGGCTACCAGGAGACTACTGTTAAACACCCCCCTTTTTTCAGACCCTTAAATAGAAAATGACTATAATGTATATCATGAAGATTGATAATTTCATATATGAGATTATCTCCAATCTATTGCATCTTTAGGAACGAGCAGCTGAAAATGGCCATACAAATGTATACCGATCAACAAAAGAAAACCTGTTTTAACAACTAACCGGCTGACATTTAACTGTCTCTGCCTTTCAGAGGTTTATGGGCCTGTTGTCACCTCACAGGCCGAGCCACCAATCCTGAACACGCTTTAACGTACCAGGTACTTACTCGGCTACTGTTTGTGCGACACACACAGGCACACACACACACACACCCACACAGACACTCACCTCTGCTCTGCTGAAACACACCACTAGTGAAACACTGGAGCTTCGTCTGATTCTGATAAGGTCCAAAATGTCCAGGTTAATGGCAGAGAGGGGTGAAAACGACTGGGACTGGGAGCTGCCCTGACCACCCTGGTAAATATAAGAGAGCAAATCCTTTTCAGGTTGAGAGTATGACACGGGACTGCCACATAAATCAGTGCAGGCCCAGCCAGGCACAGCCTGGGAACGCCATGGGAGTGGTAGGCGGCACTACGGTGAGGTTTTTGGGGAAGGATTATGGATTGAGACGTACAGCTGGGAGGCTAAAGTTACACTTTTCATTACCACTTCGAGGGGGTCTTGGCTGCCTGGAAGCCAGTCAGATTTGTGGAGACCTCTTTCTCCCCCTGGAATGGTTGTAATTCTGCAGGCGCATTCTTCACCTGAGGACAATTGTTTTTGATATGGCAAAAACAATTTAGTGAAACGCGATGGGGAATGCTGTTTTTTCTTTTTTCTTTCTATTTTTTGCCAATTGAAGAATGAAAAAAAAATAAGGAAAAAAAGAGAGGGCACTGTGAAAAGTCCTCATTCACCAAAAGACCAGAGTAAAGAGAGAGCAGTATGCCCCCTTCTGGCTCTTTTCTTCTCTCCCTCTTTTCTTCTTCTTTTTTCCCTGGCGTCTGGAGATGTGAAGAAATGTCTTTTGATCAGCTCTGACAGAGCCTGGGCCATGTGAAGAGGGTGGCTAGCGGGACTCTGCCAATCCATGCAAGGCAAAAATGTTCCTAATAAGAGAGTAATAAGCTAACGAGTGCTGGGTGTTTGTCTGATCCACATTCTGGGTGCTGTTTGTGCCAGCACACCCAGTGCCTTCTGACGTGTACCCGACTCTCATCAGTCTTTGGACTGTTTGCCAGGTCACTGCGTTTCACCTGGCTTGTCCCATATGCTCCACCAATGGTGCAATAGGCTGAAATGTGGAACCTTGTGGGTACACCAAAATTGAAAGTGGGAGTATTTGTATTTCTGATGTTACACACATTTCAGGATTGTCAATCCTCAGAACGTACAATATGTTTCGTATTGGCTTTGCTGAACATATACAGGGGTGGAAAAATAAGATGCACTGTTGGTTTTGGGCAAAGCAAATTTGTTTCACCTTGCTCACACAACATCAACTTGGGTTATTTCCACAACTGACTGCTTCCATTGTATGTGTGGGTTTGAAGTGGTCACATATCAAAGGGCTCTGTCTCTGCAGGGTGGATTCTCTGGTACTCTGTAGAGCACAACAAGGAGATAGTTACCTCTCACAGCTTCTTACTGCAGCATCCCAGCCCAAATAAACACATCACCTCCACTGCAGGGGGAGGAGGACAACAGCACAGCTGCCAACCCCCTCTCCTTTTCCTACCCAGCAGCAGCAACAGCCAAGTCCACAGTGCTGCAGGGCATCCCAGGCATGAACAGGTGCTCTGTTGGTGGAGTTGGGCCTGGTTTTAGGCCTGTCTCTGGGCCTGTGCGGGATGTGTGAGGGCTGGTGAGGACTGGCTGGCCAGACTTTAATGGTGTGTTAGTGATTCCTGGGCTCAGCACTGGTAATTATGGTGGGGAGAAGGCGATTAGGCAGTGCTGATCAGCCCAGCGAGGGGGACGGGCCCACGCCCAGCAGGGAGGGGAGTCCTGCCACGGGAGGGACCAATCAAGTGTAAAGCGGAGCGCAGACCCTGGGCCTTGGTTCAGTGGGAAAAGGCTTGGCCACTGGTTCAGAGCGCCGCAACTTTCACGGATTAGTAGAGACACTATTCTGAACACTGAAAGGGGGAACACAGCACGAAGGCAGCATCAATGCATGCGTGCACGCACACAAACACACAGACACACAGTCTCTCCCTCTTCCTTTTCTCTCTCTCTCAAACACAAAACCCACCAACAGCTGGGAGGAGGGCTACAGCCATTGCCATATTACCATAGCAACGGCATATCTCACATTTGAGCCCAAATGAAGACACTTTGGACTGCAACTGGGTATTTTTTCTTCCAGTTAATGGAAGTATTTTAATAGTTTTTCTCCGTGCTTGTAGAACGCTTCCCCCTGACTGAGTTAATGAGCTGCAATTGGAGGTGCTCGGTGCATCAGACAAACATCTTTTTGCAAATTACAGGATATCTACACTGTGAATTTAACTTCTGCATTTATGTGGCAAAGAGGCTTCAATATATGTTGTAAAGACTCACACATTTCGGTTAATCTTCCATACCTTCTAAGGTCCACTGTGGAAGTAAGTGCAAACAAATGGATCACATTTGAGAGAAGTCACACTTTCAAGTAAAGTGATTGCAGTTTGCTCAAATTAAACCATTCCCTCTGTTCAATGCCTTCAGCAGGTCCGAAATCTTTGAAGAATAATCTTTTGCTTTGCTCCAATGGTAAACGGGACTTTTATTCATTTGTCTTTAAATGTAATTCTGGAAAAACAGATAAGAAACTGGAGAGCTGTTGCAGTGTGGAGTTGGCTGCTGTGTGGAAAAAAGGACCTTAGTCATGATAAATTGACTAAAAATGACAAATGGTTCAAATACTTGTTTCAGATACAATTTTGAAGAACATGATACTTATCTTGGGACTTCCTTATTTTACTGCTGATGCATTAAACAATTATCGAACATTTTGAAAGGGTTTGCAGTGTCATCTAAAATGACACTATATGCTGTATGCTGAGTAAGTTAAGCAAAGTGTTCTTGCAGTAACAAAATAACAATTGTAACTACCACAGTGAACATCTGGCTTCTGCTGCTGTTGTTGTTGGAGGAAACATTGGAGGCTTTCATCAAGCATGGCAAACATCTTCAGTTTTCCTTAGCATGCTCTTTGTCCTCATTTTTTGAAAGAGAGTAAACATGTGAGAAGCTGATTTGTTTCTGGATGAGTTTGGGGTATGAGAGCTCAAGTCCTTTTCCATTCTGTTTAATGGCGTCTCTTCCCTAGACAGGCTGCTTGTGTGTGTGTGTGTGTGTGTGTGTGTGTGTGTGTGTGTGTGTGTGTGTGTGTGTGTGTGTGTGTGTGTGTGTGTGTGTGTGTGTGTGTGTGTGTGTGTGTGTGTGTGTGTGTGTGTGATTTTGCATTCTTTGAGATGAGGAGTGTGTGCCTGTATCCAGGGGCCTCCCCCCACCCCCATCCCGTGCTAGCTTTGGGTACTATCATCCTGCAAAGCTTCTCCCTCTCTCTCTCTCTCTCTCTCGCTCTCTCCTTTCTCTCTCTCTCTCTCTCTCTCTCTCTCTCTCCCTCTCTCTCTCTCTCTCTCTCTCTCTCTCTCTCCCTCTGACATGACACACATATACACACACTTCCTGTCTCTTGGTCTTCCTCTCTCTCCCTCTTTCTCTCAATCCCTCTTTCTCTCTCTGTGAATTACTCATCATGGTTCGACTTTGAAGTCACTGCTTTCTCTTTCTCTTTTTTGTCTCCTTGTGGCTTTGATTCACTAACATTCTGTGCATAGTTCCTCTAATGCCTGTATCCTTGTGCCTTATTCTTCCTACACTGCCAAGAATGGTGAGTCTCTTGCCTTTGAAACGACGTCCATAAATTACAACTTGTCAAGTGTCATTTTCCTTGTTTACAGCCCTTTTGGGCTCCCTCTCCCCCATGTTCCTCTCTAGTGTTTCACATTTAATTGCACCAATAATGTTGGTGGTGCTCACCAGCTCTGCACATGCAGCTCGTTGCCGCTAAGGGGGTGCGGAAACTATTAAAATATTTTCCAGGCTTTACGAGTTTTATGTGTCTAATTTGTGTGGATATATCCCACTGTGTTACCACCAACTAGGAGAACAGAATGAGATTGTGCTGTGGCCTGTGTTACAACACTGAGAGGGAGTCAGGAAGAGATGGAGGGAACAGGCTGAAGGCTAAGAGTTAGAAAGGAAGAGAGGGAGGGAACAGACTGAAGGCTAAGAGTTAGAAAGGAAGAGAGGGAAAAAGAGAGCAGGAGAAGGAGAGTTAAGTCCATACAGGAAACCTGCACTAAGTGTTTCTAAAGAGCTTGTGTTTTTCCTCCCCTGCACAAACAGCTTAATTTATTGCATGTCTGCTGGAGTCAACAGCCCTTTATAACCCCACAATAATTTCCCATATGTTCCATATATCACCATAGAGAGAGGGCGGAGGAGAGAGGGAGAAAAAATACTGAGGCTGCAAATACGTCCAAGACCTATTGCAGACACACACACACACACGCACACACACACAAAACAATTACAATAGGGACAAACCATGGTCTTAATCAGACCCGCGTTGGTATGTGTGGATGTATGTGTTATTCCCAGCACACGGCTACACCTGTGGGTGGGCCATGAAGTATTAAACACTTTTGTTCATGTTGTTTACTTTCATCATTAGGGGAGAGTCCTTGATAATAGGAAACTTCTCTCCTCTGGATGTGCAGCGGGGAGTACCTTGTAAGGGTCTGGAACAGCCTCTACCTCTCCAGAAGGACCACTTTGTTCTTGTCAAAGCCCATGTGCTACGACGAGAATGAAGAGGTGTAGGAGTTCTAAACTAGGAGGGATTTGAGTCAGGAGTCCTCCAAATCTCCTTTACGTGCATCTTTGTTCACGCATCGTAATGTAAACACAAAGCACAAAAATTGTTTTGCCTTCATTACATCTGTACATACAATAGCTTTTGTAAGACTGTGCTTTATGTTTTGTCAGTTTTATGTCAAAGGAATTTGGTATTTGTGTCCAGATGTGAACTTCACTCTGACCAGAGAAATGAAAAAACTGGCAGCTCGTTGTTGGTCTGGTTGATACATCCAGGGATGGGATTATGGAGGTGGGGGCCGGTTGACGGGGGGTTAGGCTGTGGTGCCAGAGAGAGGATCGATACCCAGCTGCAGGTGGCCGAGCTGGAGAACAGGCACCGAGCGCTCCGAAACCTGTCCTGACTACCAAACAAACTGCACACTCAGGCACAGACACACAACAAAACAGTACATATTGAGGGACTCCACGCTCCAGCAATCATCGGATCAGACAGATGTACCGACTTGAGAAAGTAGTTTAGAGTAACAGAGTTGTTTCATTCAATAGTTCATTATGACCCTCATACAAAATGCATCTTCATTTGATGACTTCATTCATGAAAACAGAGCGACAGCTGTGAGGAGCAGGAACTGTTTGAAACCGTGATATCTGCACGAGTGAAATAAATTTGATACATAGATACTTGCGATTCATGATGTTTAATAACGTTCTCTTTATTTGTGAATGTTCTTAGATGCCCAAAAATGCCCCTCATTTAACAGGCCACACTACAGAACCATGTATCATATATTGTGTTTGATCATTGAAAGGTTAAAGCTATTTTTGTCCACATATGCACAAATGAATGAATCATCAAGTTATACGATGAGAGCAGTTCTATCCCCTGAGACTCCTTGTTCATAAAGAAATAGGTTAAGCCTTGATGTTTAAATCCCAGGCAGAGTGTAAATCTCCTAAAATCCTTTCATTCTTGTTAAGACAAAAGGGTCTTGTTTGGGAACACATCTTTACGATCATAGCTTTTGGTGGCAGCAGCTTCAGTTGAATCAATATGCGGTGCAGTGGGGTGCGAGATGGATGCAAAGCCGGAGACACGGGAGAAAGAGAGAGTCAGGAGGGAAGAATGAGAGTATTTTACTTTAAGGTTTGTCTACCCTGAGAGCTCAGGCACCTCTGCAGACAGACAAGTTAGTTTAAAATGAGAGAATGATTTAGTGTTTGGGTCCCTGGAGATGGGAACTGTCTGGCCACAGTTTGCACTCAATAGCAGATCAATATCTCTACAATATCAAGCACACCCAACCTGGCACCCTCCTCCCACTATTCCAAGCACAAACAACATGAAATGAAAATTCATTTGATGATGCTCTGTGGGCAAATGATTGAAGGTTGCCTTAGGCTAAAGTAGATTTGGTAGGAAAAGAAAACTTAAATGTGTCCCTGGTGCTTAATGACTGTACTTGCAGGTACTGCAGTGAAAAGCAGAGATGCATCAAAAGTATTTCCTTATCTTAATTCAGGTCTGGTGCTGTTAACTCAATATTTTACCTTACAGGCCTGTGCGCTCAGGGCTCGGACGCAAAGGGCAGTTTTATTGCTTTTCCAAAATCGAACAAACAGGCTTTATTTGCCTTTTCCTACCAACACACAGGGAAATTATTATCCCTGACATGCAGCAGTAAAGGAGTGATATTAAAGCTGTGATGAATCCAGTATGTTACAGCTGAAGCTACCATTCTGGCTCTTGACCACTTATAGCAGTTAAATTGGAAGAAAAAGAAAATTGGATCCTGCTTGAAACCCTGACCGCTCACTATATACTTGATGAAAGCCATATCCTCAGAAATGTGTGTTAATGCCCCCCAACGACTGTATGGGGATCAGGGGAAGATATGTAGTGGTTTGAAATGATTCACAGGCTGAAACCACCATTTGGCTGATAAGAGGTTCTTTTATTTCACTTATCCTAGGAGAGGTTCCTGCAACATATAGCAAAACAAAGACTTGGTAGAAGAGGGAAATCATGTAGTTGATTAGAGGAAATGAGCAAAATGTCAAGGACTTGTCTTCATTACCAAAAAAAGGCCTTCTCAATACTCCTCCCGATGAATGAGCTCTTTTGAATAGACTGCAGCATTCACCCATTATCCTATGCAAACAAGTTGTCCAAGAACCACATTGTTTCAAAAGACCTTGTGACACACAAAAAAGCGGGCAATGTCTTGGACACACATGCTATCCCAGACTCTTTCACGCCCAGGCTAAACGTTTAGCCACCCTGGCTAATTAACTGCTCTGAAAGAGCGCGCATCAAAGGGAGGCGGAATTTGGAGACTCTCTGACCAACCCTCAGGTCCAGGGGTCAGTCCTCTCCAAGACAGAAGTTAGGACGTCCTGGCCCTGGACCTCTGGACACTAACCCTTAACCCCTGCTGGAGCATATCAAAGCTCCGGCAGCAGAGGGTTGCACAGACGTCCCCCAACAATAACAGGAGGACATCAAAGAGCTGGTTGGAAAAAGACGAGAGGAGAAAAAATAAAAGCGAGCCAATATCAAATTCCCTCTTATTCTGCAGATATTCCAAAAGATGAATATAATTAATCTCTCCAAGTTGTCATGGGTCTAAAGGGCTCTTGCTGTGCTGCAGCCTCCTTGGGGCACTTGAGGAGAATTATGTGATTAAACAGACCTGTGAATTCTGGACACAGGCGGAGAGAAGAAAGCTTCAGTCCTCTTCATAATGCCCCTAATGAAGTGGCTGGTGGCTCCGTCATCCCTGGCTGGGCCTTGTGCAGCCTGTTCACAATCTGTCTAATGACAGAGCGGGGGCTGCCGAGCGCACCAGTGCTTCCCAATGAGCCACAAAGGGAGATCACAGGCTCCATTGTGGCTAGGCACAGGAGCTTAGCACTCATCAGGCCCAATAAACCTGTCTCTAGTCAGGGTTGGACACACCCCTCCGCCGCCAGCCAAGAGCCTCACGCAGCACACTCCTTCAGTTGCTCACTCTGTCATTATGACATCAGGGTGACATGGCCTTATCACCCACTGAAATACAACTTACACTCACTCTCACTACTGTTTATATTTAGGTGTTGACACTGGAATAACAAGCCTTTTCTCTCTCTTGGCCACTGCTGTTGTGTGTACTGTAGTGCATATAATGTATGGGTATGTATCTACATACACTGGGTGTTTACTTGCCCGCCCTTTCGCCTCCACTTTAAACAGGGCCGCTCCTCTTGGCCTGTGCTGCCTCCCGGAGCTCCTGCCAAACGTATGCAAATGAGCATGTCCACAATGGTGCCCACAGCTGCACGCAGTCGGCCAAAGACAGAGGACAAGGCGGCCGTCCCTTTCATCCGTAACCCCTGATCCCCTCTCAGTGACACGTCATGTTCACCCCAACACTGGTCCCCTCCAAAGAACCATGTCGCCTCCGAGCCCAGATACCCGCTCCCAACAGTTTTTCTCTATACACACAGATGAGCCTTTGGCCCGGCTGTAAGGAGCGTCGGACAGAGCGTCCAGATTCTGCTCAGACATTCACATACCAACACCCTGTCAATGGCTCTTGAACCTGTGTTAGACCAAAGTGAAAAAGGAAATGCGAGGGAAAAGTAAACAACTTGTGCCTTTTTTCCTCAACACCCTTGAACAGGCTTTCCTCTGTGGTCATTATTTGAGCTAAAATTACTGTGCCGAGTGGACGAGGCCAGAAGGAGCGAGGAGGGAGGAGGAGAGTTATCCAAAAAGAGTGGGGGTAAAGAACCTGATTGCTTTAATCTCAGTGCTCGCGGCGCACCCCTTTTCATAAAGCTCTTTGGCCGTGTGATTCAGACCCAGGCCCCAGTGTTCTGCGCCCCACTATTGTTCTCACATGAAAATCAATTCCCTTGAAGACCCTCCTTAATCCCGTTTTTGGCGTCAACAATGGCCACTTGTGCACGGCCTGATAGACTAAGAGCTGGGATGATGCGGCTGTCTGCTCTGATTCCAGCCATTCAGGTAATGGCGGCCCGCATCACTTTGTAGTGCCAAGTGCAGGACTCGACAGGAAGACGTTTGCGATCATAATTTCCTGCAGAGCAGAGGCCCAGGCACCCTACACACCCACAAGACTTTTAATTAGGACAGACAACCACAGAGATTAGAGATCAGCCTGTAACAATGACTGTCCCTTTGAACGTGCCTCAGCCTCTCTCCCCACTGAGCCCATATGGAGAGCATAGTGGCATGATCACGCTAATAATGTCCACCTCAGCTATAGCACACAGCAGTCATCTCTGCACTGGACCACATGTTCTGCAGATCTGGACAGCTCTCTGTATACCTATGTGAATTTGATTAATATCTTAAGTACAACCCAAAGAGTTTCCTGCAGGGGTGTGTTCAGTTTTTTTGTCCCAGGTAGTTTTTCAGATGCTCAGACGTCTCGAAGACAGAAGCAGTCATGCCTAAACCTGTCAGGTGCTGGTTTTCGACAAATGTAGATATCCAGTGATCTTTTATTGGATTCCCACAAAAAACAACAGTGCTGTTTCCTTGATTGCTGGACTCCAGATATAATCTTTGATGCAGCCTTGCCTTAACTGTCCGAAGACCAACAGGAAAGGCAGCACAGAGCAGCAGCACAGCAACAATCCCCCTTAATTACAGTCAGAGCTATATCTAAAAATCCTGATGAGGGATACAAAGGCCTAAGTCTACAGAAGAGGTTTCATTACTCGTTCCTCTCCTTACCTTTTCTGTGTTTGGCAAAGAAAGGGAACAAAGGAGGAACCCTACTGATTGAAAACTAGCAGAACAGTGAAACAACAGGACACAACTGATCGCTCATGCATGGCTGGGATTAGGATAAAAGTAGAAAGAGCATGGAGAAGAAAGCACATAACAAAAGAAACAGGGGACTGACAAACTTTTTTCTTTTCCTTTTGTGGTGAAAAGGATGGAATGAAAGGTTTGGTCATATGAAAAGATAGAGAGAGAACGATTACCAAACAGAGGCGGTCCTTTTTTAGCCTCTGTACGCCTCCACTCTTGTTCCTTTTAACTACAGCTATATGAAAGATGAAGCACAGGTCTCTGGTGACCAATATGGGACAAACATACCAGATAAAAATGAATTGGTTATTACGATATCAGTAATTGTTCATTCATTATTTTAAGACAAGGCGGTTACGTGCCAGACATCTTCAATGTGAATATCTAAGACCACAAGAATGGAACATTGTGATTCCTATTGACCAACTGGCTTGTGAAAGTTGTTCATTACACTATAACAAGACAGCACTCTTTGAAGTCACTGCCTCCACTAAGTGGAGATCATCCAACAATAATCTGAGTGCCTCCCCTGCCTTTGGACTTAGTTCAAATCGTATTTTATTCTTTATTTATCTTCCACAACAAAAAAGGAGAGGGAAGGCAAGTGATTAGAATTTCTGTCTTTGACTTCTCCTCATTTAAGGGGGTATTTGTGAATGTGGGGAGGTGATGGCTACGCCTCTGTTTCAGCTCGTTTTAAGTGGTGCTCCACTCATCCTCCCTCAGTTTGGATCAAGGGTGAGTAGGGGGCCATAGTTAACTTGTCTGGAGGTGAACGAGGTCAGGGTGTAAGTGTGAAGAGGAGCACAGGTTTCCTAGTCAGAGAGTAAAGAATAAACAGCTCTTTGTGGACAAAAGAAAAGACTTAACTCACATCTGAACCGCTCAAAGTACTTTTATATAACTATTCAGTGAAATGTTTCTATGCAAAATGTTTGGGTTGAAATAAAGTAAAATAGACACACTGCATCAGACACACATCCCTTTATGGAAGTAGGTTCTTTGTATCATAAAGCTGATCGATTAAAAAAATCCATGAACTGGTGATATCAGTAGATTCTCTGCACTGTGCATCTCTTTGATACACTGGAGAAGAAAATGCATTTTCCATAATCATGATTTAGGTATTTTCTAAGGTGACCTTGCTTATAAACAGTTATCTGACATGATGTACATTAAGAGCAAAATTAATTTTTAAATAAAGTACAGGGTAAACATGTATTTTGCTCGGATTGGCTTTACCTCCTAATTGTAATGCTCCCACGGACTCCATTGCTGTGTGTGTAAAACACACAAAATATAATTATACATTTTAAAAATAACTATGATTTTTTTTCTCTTTTTGTTCCCTGCCAGATAATATTTTCCCTTTTTCCTGACCTTATTAAAACCCAATATGTAAAAAAGTATTAATTAGTAACCTTCCCTCTAACACAAACTGGATTCGCACAGATGGTGACAAAATACAGTGATGATCAAAAAGCTTATTATTAAACAACATTAGGAAAAGATTCCTGTTTTAGATGTTGTATAGGCTAGGCATGTACATGCACGGTACATTATGTTATCGTAGAGGTTGGCGGTTGGTTAGGCTGTTAGACTTGGTAGAAAAAGCAGTTATAAAACTTGAATTACAGATCACCAAATATAATTAATTGGAAATGGGAGGTGTAGTGCTGCTTAAAAGGTTCTGTCAGCATCAATCACGGATGTAGAGCAGAGGAAAATTCATTCTATTTTACAGTTGCGGTCTCTAGGATTGATGCAAATTATTTGTAGTAGATTTCCAAAACATGTCATTGGTTCAGAATAGTTTATAAACCATTCTTATTAAGAACATGTAATGAAATATTAAGCTTTTTATGTTTTTGGAGCTGTGACGGATCCCAAACAGAACAAGAACGTAAAATCACATTCAAGTATTTATTATCGCATAAATCAAGGTAGTGTTACCACAGTGTAAAACACAATATTATATTATAATCCAAACGGTTCCTTTTATTGTAAATGTATTTATACATTTTTTATTGGAAAACAAGGCCTAGGAGAGAAATACTTTAATTGGGAAAGTATCTTGAGCATTTAAGTTTTCGGGATGAGTCAACAATAGAAGTGAACCTAAACTCAGTTAGATAGATATTGTGTTCAGCTTCACATGAGCAAGTCTCTAAAGCTCAGAGAAATCCCAGAAATACAGTTCGGCATTAATGAAAGGAATTTGTTTTTAAGTAGATGATGAGAGAAAAAAGTCTCACTAGCCAGCTGTGCGCACACCAGCAAAAAGTACACACAGTTGTATGAAAGCTGTGTGTGGTTTGAATCTGCAAACCTTAACTAGAGGCTCACACCGAAGACAAACATGAAGACATTCTAATCTGAGCATATTTTGTTAGCTTGGCAACACTCAATGCTGATGGTGTAGGACAAACATGCAGAATGAAACCAGCTTCAACCCAGTGACTTAGACAGAAGTCACTTGGGTCTTATACAGCCAGAGGGACAATTTAGAATTATATCACATTTTAATGCATTCTCTAGAAATGGATTTCTTGGAGCAAATAAACCAAACTAAAACCCACTCTAAGCTCCTATCATGAATTAACCACCAGGAATAAACACACAGACATGCATGTGCAGACAGGGACAAACAACAACCACTACACTTTCAGTCAACAGCACAGACATTGTCACAAGGTATTCATATGTTTGCTTAAGTGCTTCTGACTCTTTTGAGTAAGCTCTGGCTATTATCCTGAAATATAAACCACGCAAGTCGTCAAAGTGGCTTTCTGGAAAACAATAGTGTCTGTCCCAGAATGCAAGGGTCCGAGGGTTTTTTTTTTGTGTCACCCCCGATTCTCTCGCATCTTGTAGATGGCTCCTCTAATCGCCATGACTGGCTGACCTTTAGGCCGGTCCCTTTCTGGGATTTACAGCTTTCACTGGCTTGACCTTTGCTACCTAACACTCCTACAGACACTCCCTTCACATGAACTCAGCACCAAAGCTGGACAGGAGCTACTGCAGGCCGGTGTGTAGGAGGCTACCACTACCTCAGCATTTATAAACCTCTCTAGGTGGTATGATTCAGTCAGTGGTTTATTATCCCCCACCTCCGACCACCCCCTCTACCCCCTACCTCCATAAAGAAAGTATCCCCTATAGCCTGGAGCAAGGTAGACCTGCTTAAAGCTTGTCCTAATGACGTGTGCCATGGTAGAAGAGGCTAAATGCCACCACCACATGTGGGGATGATTACAGGAAGTGGAGCAGAGTTGCAGGGGACCTCCGGACTTTGGGGGCGGGTTTGGGGGACCCAGTTGGGGCACAGAGGCAGTGAATTCCCAGGGGCCATTGTTTTCGGGCAACTCAGCACAAGACCCATCCTGGACAGGTCACGCAAATTTAGAACCCAATGAAATGAAGGTCTGATGGGGGGTCATGCTCCTCTAATCTTTAATTAAACATTCCTCACACTTTGCATCAGCATTTTTAAACCAAAAACAAGGATCAGTGGTCTTTTTTTTTTTAATGGAGATTACACAAGTGAGGCAACACCGCAGTTTTTGGGGCTTTTAAATGAAACTTGCCGGGCTCAGTCTCAGGTCGAACTTCTTAGTCTACAACCCTACTCAGCATAACGCTCCCCTGTCGGAAACACAGTAGCTAAAGTAATACCGCATTTCCTCTTTGGGGGGCAGTTAATCACCCCTGAGCAAACGTGTGTACTGGAGCGTGAAGGCCCCATTTCTCGCACACTTCACAATGAACCTTGTTTTAAACTGCAGCTCCTCTGTGCCACACCGCCCAACACAGCCAAACCAAAGATTGCTTTTCTGTTCGGAGGGGAAAAAATTGTCTGGGGTGAGATTATAATAAAACAGTAAGATTAACAGGTTCAACCTTTGCCCAGCAAACAGTTTCAACAGGCTACAGGAGCATCTTTGTCAGCTTATCTTTTAGACTTGCCGGAGTGAAACTTACTCTTCTCACTTCTCAGTCTGTAAAGCTTCAAAGGTCACAAGTTATTATTTATTGCCTTGTTTCACTGTGGCTTATGAAATCCTCAATGACTTGGTAGAGCAAGTTGGTAACCTCCTACCCAATGAAGTGGTCTTTTCTCTCTTTTCTCACAGACAAACAAAAACAAAACAACAAAGAGAGGCGGTACATAAAGGGGCTTTGGTCAGATGGGTCACATGCTGTCCATTGAGTCCCTGGTCCATCAAGACCATTCAGCAGACTCTATAAAACCGGCAGGCTGCTTAAATACCTGACAGTGAGAAAAGAAACAAAAACAAAGAGAAAGAGGGGGAACAAGAGATAAAATAAATAAGACAGCCCCTGTGACTGATGTGTATAGATGGTGCCGGAGAGTCACTGACAATTCAAGAAATGTGGCTGTGGCCACAAAAGGCGGCTGGAAAATACTGAAGGGGCTTGCTGGGCACATTTTTAAGGCCTTTCCCATTTGGACCCCCTTTTGAGTCTTTGTCTGTGCTCTGGCTCCATGAAAAAAGTCAATCACAGACACTTGGCTGTAGATTCTTGGTTTTCCTTTTCTTGTAACAGTTAGTTCCCCGGTATTAAGCCAAAAGCAAGATACTCTATGGTTGTGTAACTAATTAAAGATCGGGATCTCTATTCCAGTTAACCAACAATTAAAGAAAATAGTAGAAAATACATTGCTTTTCCTGTCATACCCTGATTAAGATGTTACTCATATTTTAGCCTCAAAATATGGCAACATCAAAAGAAGAGTGGAGAAGAAAGATAAATACTGGGCAGTGATTAAAATCCATATTTATGCAGCCCAATTTTCCTTGCGAGGGAATTCAATGTGTTGGTTAGCTGGCTCCATTTGATCTGTGCAGAGAAAAGAGATGTCTGAACCTCGGGGGCCTGTGATCCCCGGCTAATGCATTGGCAAAAACAGTCAATTATATTGTAAATTATGGGGAGAGGGGCGTCAAAATGTTTGAACGCCACACTTTTTTTCATAGATTAAAAAAGTCTGTGGAACACAAAAAATGTGAAAATAAACAGGTTGGTTCAGCGAGCGTTTGGAGAGTTAGATTTATCAACATTGACGTTTAATTACAGCGGGGTAATCACACAGTTTGTGCAACAGAGCAGCTCTAGTCAAGCAGAGGAACAAGAAAAAAATGACATGACCTCAAAATACCTCCCAAATCTCACACAGCACACAACAATGATATAGGAATTGTTTTTCAAGGACTAAAGAAGGAAGTTTACATCAATGGCTCTCTATGTGTCTCTTTTCCTGGCACAAAGAATAGGCGAACAGTTAGATGTTGTTTAGATCTTTTATATCCAAATTCCAGTCGTTTTATCCAGCATTGCACCGACACCCCCTCTTCTTTAACAGAACCCCAAAAGGATTTTAGCTTCTCCACAAAACTGAGCAAAGATTTCCAAGCCTGCAAAATAACGGAAGTAGCAAAGTTTGCTCTCTATTTGAATGGGAAGTGTTTTAATGCTCAAGCAAAGGAATAAGTTTATAATTTCCCTAATGCCTCATTTTCATGCAGTGTTTGCTGTAAATCAGAGTGTACTGTATGTGCCCTCAGGCTGTGAGGAGAGCATTTACACTGTGTCGGGTGAAAATCCTGCTCAGCCTGATCCTGTAACCTTATGTTTATTCTAAACCTACAGACATATAAATCACAAATATTAACGTAATGCTGTAAATCAGTCTGCAGAGCTTTACACTTTTTTGGTTTAATCCATATTGAGGCCTCGATTCCATGTCTACAGTGAGAAATGACCCACATCATCAATACTCTGCATGTTGGGTGTATTTATATTAGCTTTCATAAGCATCAATAAACCTTCAAGCGATAAAAGGGTCAATCAATCTCAGCCGTTATTGCTAGAGATACTATATTGTTCTTCACATTTATACACATGTTACAGTGAAGCATGTTCAAGGTTCTAATAATCAAAATGTAATTTAAAAAGGTGCATAATAAAATGCAAACAAGCAAAATACAATAAAACAAATGACATGATATAAAGATATACTGCACAAGGACCTAATATTCTGTCAACATTAGCCACAAGGCAGACAAATGATTCATGCTTTACAATAAACTGTTTTGACTCCCTCAGTCTGGTGTGCCTCACATGTGCGTTCCAAAATTACAATTCCAATTTTTCCCTGTGACCACTGGGCAAAAACTAAACGCCAGTTAATTCTCTGCTTGAAATAGCATATACACAAGTAATCATCTGTCGTAATCTTGGCCATGTTTTCCAGTAATGGAATAGATATTATGTTATTTCTTGCATGATGAGATGTGGACGGCTTCCTCTTTGATCTCGTGCACTCGCCAGGAAGAGGTAGATTAAAAGGTTCATGAAATCAAAATAAAGCTTGAATTGGTTTTTAGTGGGACGCTTGAATACGAAAATTAGCTTTATGCAAAACATCAGGGGCACGTGCACACGCAGGGAATACAAACAGCTGCTTCATGCTCATAGAAACCGATGTATTTCTGATGTCCTCATTTGAAATGCAGTACCAGCCAGCCGGGTGCAGTTTTATTAAGGGATCACGTGTAACCTGAAAATCCACACTTTTAGGTTATGCTTTTACATGTGCTCAGAGATCACAGTCTATAAAATAATAAGCATGTCTTTGGTCATATTGCTGTGTGGTCAGAGGAAAGATGAGGGCTCCTTTTAGTGCAGGGCTGAAGTCAGGGGGGTGGCTATTTGAAGTGAGCACAGAGAGCTGGGTTTGATTGGATAAATCTAGGGCTTCACAGAGGAGCTGCCCCTGGTACAGGAGGGGGAGAGGGGATATATATTTTTTTTCCTGTGGCATTTTTCCCCATGCAAGAAAAAAAGATGGGCACTGGAGCTAGGCTGGAACGTGATCATAGGCCAGCACCAGACCAGAGAACTCCCCATTACGGTTGTGGGTTATAAACAGCATCTGTTTCAAATAGGGCTAAGACTAGAGGAGCACTCACTCCCTCTTTCCCTTTGCCTGTACCACAGATCTGGCACAAACTATCAAGTCTCTTTTCTCTCCCCTCACTTCTCCCATCTCATCTCATCTCATTGCGTCTCTATTCTCCCACTTCTTTAGAGTTTTATACGCCTCCTGCTCATTATGGCCTTAAAAGAAACAGATTTATTTAGTGCATAAAAAAACGCAGCACAGCACAAGTATACATAGATTGTGTTTAGTGCCATAACTTTGTCGTGCCAGGCTTCCTGCAGCCAACACAGCCATGGTGTCACACCACCCACAAAATGACCAGTCTTTTCTGGTTTCCTATGACCGTGTCCTTATTATCACTGTAAGTACAGAATAAGAAGGACAATGTATTTTGAGCACAAGTGACATGCGTCCACAGAGGAAAACAGTTCTGACAGGTTCTTTTCGAATCTTTGGTAAATTATCGGATATTACAATGTAAGCAGCTTCTCAATTGTCACAAACTGAGAACAGCCTTCCAGATGAGGCAGCTTCTCTCAGAAAGATTCTGAAAGAGGCTGTGTGCCGCCCTCTGCTGGACAAGATATTCAATAATATTTGACACGCCTGTGATAATTACCCTCATGTACATCAAGTAGAGTGACTGTAATGGAGACACAATTTCCTTCCATAATTCATATTTTATTTATTGATTTATATTGAAATAATATGCATCGAAGGGTGAATTCTGAACTATTTCAAACGAATAAAGAGCTTTTAAAAAATTGTGCTGTTAGTTCACCTTCTGATATTATAAATAGTAATAATGGCTCTAGTAGCTTCTCCTCTGAGCAAACAGGAAGTGTGCTATAGTTTCACCATAACCCCACTAATCCTTTCTCCTCTGTGGACTGGTATCATCAGGGACTAGCATGAGAGTGGGCTTGGCAAGTTGCCTCTTCAAATAACAGCTATTAGAGGGCTGCATCTCGTTTTTATCCATCACCAATTGACATTTGATACTAACTCTGTCCAGAAAATGTCTGAGGTATTTCCATTATTTTTATATATTCAGATTCACAAAAAAGAAGGAAATAGACACTTCATTTAAATCCGGTGTGCTTTTGTGATAAGGTGACTGATTTCAAGTTGAAAGGCTGAGGAGAGGGTGGGGGTAGGTCTTTGTTCCCAGCTTGCTGAGTGTGTGTGCCGAGCTCTAAGCTGCACCTATTTAAACACTATGTATTAAAGTTTATGGCAACTCAAGGCCCCTGGAGTGAGAGGGGGAAAGAAGAGAGGTAGAAAAATAAAGAGTTTCCAGAGTCACAGCTTTGTCTATTTAGAAGTGACATGACACAAAGTTGTTACTTTGTTCCACGCCTCTGTATGACAGCTGAGATATGTGTACAGGGGAAGACGCATGTACACTCAGCCACTCTCTGTCTGACACCCATGTCAAAATTAATCCCTGCAAACTCAATTTATACCACTTTAGTTTCCTTCAAATCAGCCAATTGAAAAAAATAAAAATAGAGCATGTTAATGGCCGACTCCAAGATTTCAAGGACTATCTGACAGGTCTGATTCACTGAAATAGATTGACCGTAGATTGGACATGCTGCTTGGCACGAAAACGACAGGCTTACACCATTCACGGACACTGTCTGGACTGAGACTGGCCAACAGATGGTCACCTGGATTAATAGAGTCAATTAATTCATCCAATTATGTAATTAAGGATGGGGTCTGATGCGCAGAGAGCACCAGGCTTGACTGCCTAAGATGTTAAGTATCTGATTTATCTCCTAAAAAAAGCAAACCTGTGGGTGTTATCAATCAAACAACACCGTGTGGAAAACAACTGTTCAAAACATGTGCAAAGGCAAGTTGGGTAAGGTCACTCCTTTGTTTTTTGTCACCCTTTGCCCGAATCTGTCATCAGGGCAAAACACATTATGTCGCAGTGAGTCCAATTTGGTCAAAAACATAACAAGAGTAACTTGAGACTGACAGGTGTTCTCTCCTTACCCTTATAGAGTCCTTGCTGCACCTTAAGCAGGGGGTTTTGTAAATAGTTTTTAAATCTAAGGATGAAAAATGAAAACAAGCCTTTATGTGATGCTATACTTCCTTCAATCAATCACTTTATGTGGTAAACAGTTATAGTCTAGATTAGAACATAGTAGGATTAATTGTCAGACACTCCCATCTGACCCCGGGTTATCCACTAGAGGGAGCTCTGATGTAGCAGCTACCATCTGCTCCCCTGCATACATGGCTTGCTGTGAGGTTCTGAGTGGATCTGAGGTGAAAAAAGCAGTTTGAGGGCACAGATGATGCAACGTTGTATCACAGTGAAGAAAGGGATGACATGAAAATGTCTTACTGTTCACGTACTCCTTCCTTCCCTGAAATCTGTGAGCAGATCAATTAGATCTGGATTCAGACAGAATTAAGTAATCTTCATTACGTGGCTTCCTGTGCTATTGCAATTGGTTTTTCAAGTGTGTGCAAGTCTGACTGCGTGTTACCATTTGCATTATTGTATAATAAATGATGTATTTACTCACCTGGTGAAGAGTGCTGCAATAGTCAGCGTGAGTGATCAATGCATTTGATCTTAAGCTGTCATCACTTACCTCATGTTTCAATTATAAACCTTACTTCTGCTCTGATGAAAGCTCTCTAACAACATGTGTTCTGAAATGCATGATGAAAAAGAAAGGAGAACATTTATAGAGAGAATAAAAGTGTGTCTGATGTAGCTTTATGTCACTAATAACAGGTACATTTCAAACAGAACTATTGTTTAAATAAGTAGAAACATTCACTGTAACAAGCAGTGCAGTTTAAACCTTATATCGGTGTATCTATAAAAACAGACATTGTGATGATTTGGCTAAAGGGCCAAAAACACAAAATAGCGGGAAACGTCTCTAAACGGGCATGTGGCTAGACACTTCCCAGTAGGGAGCACAGTCAGTGGGGGGTATGTCCAGCTGAAGACCTCCTGTAAGATGGGGGTCACACACACACTCATGCACACACAGATACAAGCATTTCGTAATCTCAGCTACTCCTATTAATTACCCCTCTGTAATCTCCAAGGGTTTTCACACATATCAAGAGCTGGCACTGTTCTTATTTAATTTAATGTAGGTTACTATGAGAGGATAAGAGGTAGGACAATTAAGCTGATCTTTCTGGCCATCCCCCGCCTTCCTCAGCAGCCCACTGAAAACCCATCCCAGCCACAAAAGAGGATGTTGTCTAAGACTAATCTTGGTGCAAACTGTTATTTAGTCTAGCCAGCTACGAACCGGTAAATGTCTGAAAACAATATTGCGTCTGAATCCTACGTTTCTTTGTTTTTGTCCTAAAAGACGGTTGTATGGGACCCGGTGGATTAGACTGACTGTTTATGGGTCCATGGAGCCTCGAGATCTGAGTGATGGGAAATGGCCTGGCCCTCAGTGTGGCCAATAGGGTGTGTCTCACTGCCCTTTGCTCGATTGCATTTGCTACTTCGAAGAGCCTTACTTATCCAAGAGCAGAGCTATCCATATGGAGTTTAGATCTCTCTGGGGAGTATGAGGAAAATGAGGTTAGTGACACACACTTTGGAGGTTAGAGGTGTGAAAGAGGAGAGGACAGGAGAGGAGAGGAGAGAAGAGGAAACGAGAGGAAAGGGGAGGAAAGGATAGGAAGAGGAACAGAAATAGGAAAAGGCAGAGAAAGAAGAACGCGAACAGGAAGAAGAAGAGGAAGAGGAGACAAGGTGCCAATGATGTGACACCACATTTACAAGTTTATTTTAAGCTTCCACTGTTGGAAGCCAGTGTGTGAGATGCTATAATTAACAGTTGAAACTTCTCATGCCACTTAACACTGTTAAAATAGAAGCTTAACTGCAGATTGAAAAATATTTTTCAAGTAGAAACAGTCAAAAGAGAAATCTGTCTTTCCCTTTGTTTTGATCCTAGTGAGATGTGACAGCTGTGAGCAGAGACATCTCTTTTAGATGCCAACTCCATGTTGATCCCATGTCTGACTACGCCAATATCATCCACCTGAGGTGAAATAAGACACCTCACATTCCATCTTGGATATAAAAATGTATAGGATATCGTTTTTCTACATTTCCATATACATATATAATTTTCTTTAAATTCACAAAGATGTCACACACCCTTGAGTTTGTCTTGTATCAATATATAACAGTTCTTCATTCTGATCAGCAGATGGCAGCATTGTACCTTAAATGCATTCCACAGAAAGACGGAAGAATAACAACAACATGTCACTGAGGCCAATAATTAATTCCAACTTTCTCCTGATGTATTTATATCTACAGAATTTGTTTGTTGTCATCAAATGAAAAATGACAGAGGTTATTGTCTGGAAGCCAGATCATTTTTCAAACTCTCATAACAATGACAGAATGCAAGTGAACATGTTTTGACATGAGTCTCATGGGATTGGTCCACTTCTGGCCTTTTATCTCCTCACTGTGCTAATATCATTCGGAGAAACGACTATAAATAGAAGCTGTAACATTATTAGATATTTAAATACCCAGATATATATTTTAAAAGAAGTAAATGTGTTTGAACAGCAGCAACATTTTTGGTGGTGCGTATTACTTCCTTGTACTGTTTCATATAATCTACTCACTTCAATTGAACTGAGTAGTTGAGGCTTGAGCCTTAAAGTCCTAAAGAGCCTATACTTGCTCTTGTGTCTTATCGCACAGGGCTGGTTATTGACTGTTCTGTGTGAATGTATCTGCCTGATAGGCCGTAACTGTTCAGGGAATATTTCCACTTGTGAGGGCTAACCTCTGGAGCCACTTTGTGAAAGCACTAAAATGCGCTGTGGCTTGTCTGCGGACGCCTAATGCACCAAAAAGGAAATAGGGGGGCCAAGCAAAATCAGGAAGTTGTTGCAAAAATGAGATGATGCGATATAGTTGAGGAGGAGGAGGAGGAGGAGGAGGAGGAGGAGGAGGAGGAGGAGGAGGACTGGTGCACTGAGCCAGTGGAGGAGGTGTGGAGCTGTTAAGAGAAACATGACCCCAGGGCTTTTTACCACTGCAAAGAACTGTGTAAAGTCAGATTAGCTGGACCATAGGGGGCATCGACATGGGAGTTTCTGGCATCAGTGGATGATTGACTGGGAATAATCCCTGAGAATATCACAAGACAGGGACTCAATAGTACAACTAAAGGGAAATGGGACATCTGAGATAACCTCTTTTTGTTTCTTTTGGGTTTATGTGAATATAATTAAATTGTATTTTTGGCTATCTAGAAAAGTTGATGATCAAAACCTTGCTGGCTTTTTACACAAATCTATTTTTAGTAAGCAAGCACTGAAACCTGCACACACATGGCTTGTTGCTACAAACGAGAATGGTTCAGATTCAGTTCTTCTACCATGTAAGGTTAACTGCAAACAAAGTCTTAATTTCCCTTTTGTCACTATTCATTTCCCCATGGAGGAAGATAGAAAGTACTGAAGCATCAAACACACCTTTCCAACCGTGGCCAGTCATACTGCACACCTTTTGAAACACATGTTCCTACACAGTCCTTACACCTCTCTATTTTAGCTGACAAAATCATTGACACTGATGGCTAAACGAAGAATGCGCTATTTATTTTCTTTCACCGTCTCCGTCAGCGGACGTTTTCTTGACCCATTGCCCCGTCCTTGGCCCATTTCCTCTTCTACCTGATCTGTTATACATCCCTGGCGTTAAACTCAGATTGTTTTCCTCGTTACTGAGCTGACAAAAAGGAGAGTTTATTAAGGACAGGGCATGATAAATACCCCTAACGTCCTCACACCTGAACCCCAGAGGTATTCCTGGCTGATCTGAAGGACCAACCTAATAAAGAAAGATTGTATATTGCTCTCAAGAGCTCACTGAGACTTTCAGGTTTATAAAAGATTTATCTATATCCGCAACCTACCACCCAATGCTGTCAGCCTCCACAGACCTGGTGTGCTGTGATGACATAACCAGAATCTGAATATGGGAGAAAATACAGGAAGGAATAGGCATACTGTATAGATGATAATTATCAAGCACTCCATCCTGGCACTGTAACAGCCTCTTATAATACTGGCTGTACAATAGATCAGAGACACAAACTCCAAATCCAGATTTATTTATATGCTTTGAAATATAACTAGATAGCAGTCATTTGACGGTGACACTAATACCAAAAGAGTTTCTGCCAGTGAAAGGTAGCACGACTGCAGCATTTGTAATGACAGCTAATCTAAAGATCATTGTTATGTAATCTGACTGCATCAGTTTATAATGGGTGTGTGGTTAATAAAGTGATGGGTGAATGATTGGAAGTCTTCATCTGTCAGAACTCAGTTCACACTTTTGTACTTTAATAAAGCCAAATGTGAGATATGACCTTGACATGTAAGTCTAATAAGTGTCTTAATGAATCATACATAGATTATAAAGCCCCAGCTGTGTTTATTTCAAAACCTCAATAAAAAAGGAGGGCCACTATTGATTTCCTGAGTTTTCTCAGTTCTTTGAGGAGCAGTGGAGCATTTTTGTTTACTCTCTATTGATTGATGACAATAGCTTTCCCATCTCGCTTACCCACCTGCCATCTGGCTGGAGTAAAAATGAGCTTGTGATGATGTTGTGAAAATGCCAAATGTTTATACTGTCTGAACAAATGTGAATACAAACTACTTAAACTGAGTTCTTTTCATGCTCCAAAGCCGAAAAAAGATAAACTTTATGCTTTCGGACTTTTACATAACTCGGGGTTTATAACACATTCGCCCCTCCAGGAGTCGGGTTTATAGGCCTTTCTTGACTGAGCATGATGTTGTGTCCTCCTGGGAGTGGCAAGCTTGGGGTTAAGTGCTGTCAGAGGTTAGGTTAGGGTTAAGGCCATGGGTGACTTGACTGGGCTTGTAAATCACACGAAGGAAGCAATGACACAGAAATAAAGTGAATTCCAATCTGCGTGGAAGGAAGTCAAGCTTTTAATGCCTCCTCTGATAAGTGTAAAACTGTGACCAAAGGCCTGTCGGTGCTTCAACAGCCTGGAGGCCCAGATGGAGGGAGGGGGAAGTATAAATGTGTGCAACTGAGGAGCGGACGGCACTGACAGGGACCCCTGGTACGTCCCCTGTGGAACATAAAAGGAAGCTACAGTGCCATTAATCTCTGTATAAAAAACTGCAACTACCACAGAACAAAGGGTTTCCTCTTGTTAAAAGTCAACAAGTGTGATGTTAAATCAATGTCATCTTTGAAAGTCAAACTGCAAAGTAGTAATTTGTTCAAAAAATATAGTTATAAGTATAGTGAAAATGCAGATTTGTAACTAACAAATCAAACTAAGAGGTCAAAACAACTCAGGAGCAATTTAACCATCATTTTTTGTTCCTGGTGTTGGTTTCAATCAACCCTATTTATGCCTACACTATCCTGCCTCTTATCCAGGGGTTGCCTTTTATTTTGGGCTGAATGTGTCTGAGCTTGAACTTACACATATTTGTGGTGTGCCAGAAGTGGTGACAAAATATCTGTGTAGTTGTCTCTCTGCTGACAGTCAACTGTTACCGTTTGCAAAATAAAATGTTAAAGAAGGTAAACATTCTGTATCAGAAATCAATGCTATTCTGTAACACTGTAACTGGTTTATAAAATTGACAAATAAAATGTCACTTTTCTATCTTTGTTTAGAAACAGCTCTCCCCCAACATGTAGAAAAAGTCTGCAAGTACAAAAGCTTTTAACGATTCAAACTTTTTTTTAAATGTTCCACTCTCACATCACTCACTTTGTTAAAAAAAAAAAGGAAGCCATTATAGGGGGAAAGCTCTATCCGAATTTGTCACAGAACATAAGCCATGTTATTAGAGAGTTAGCATGCTGCCATGGAGAAGAACAAAAGGTTTCAAGTTTTCCGAAAGATGTCATGTTATTCTGTCCTGTCTGCCGCATGGACTAAATTTAGAGTGCTAAAGCACTACGAACAATCGCTTTTAACTTTTCTTGCCACAGTTCTATAAATTGTGTCTTTGTGTCTGTCTGGCTCTTTGACAGTTGGAACATTTTCTTTCTGACCACGCCCAAGCATCTATTTCCTATTCTCCCTTCCATCCCTCCACCCTCTGTGACGCCTGATCCTCCCACAGGATCAGCCTCCTTCTCAGTGTCTCCAACAGTGGCTCCTCAGTTCCTGTACTTGTCGTCTTGGGCGACATGAATTAATGATGAACAGCAGAGGCTTCACAGACCAGGCTCATCCATTACATAACCAAGGCAGGTCTGCTGCGGATCTACTCAGGTTTTGACACTTAGCACAGTATTGTACCGCACCTTCCACAGCTGACCCTTTTTACCCTCCTTTCTCATCCGCTCTGTGTTTGCCACTGCACACAACATATGGTGCAGTGGGTATTCAGCCATATGGCAAGTGTCACAAGTATTTATCCATAACCTGTGCAATGAAAGGATATTTTTGTATGCAAAATGTGGCTAGTAGAGCACTGCAGTAAAGCTGGAGATAACCTGGTTTGACTAAGGATGTTGGAGACTTTAAGAAAACTTTCCCAAACCAACTTTTCCCTGAAAGTAATAAAAACAACTTCAAACAACAACATCAGGATATGCTGTTCTGCAGTTACAGAGGGGGAGCCTGGATTGCTACCAATTAAAGGGATGGCAATCTGCAAGTCATCTCTCCAATGCAATTAGGCACCAGAAGGCTGTTGTGCATAATCATTAATAGAAATTCATCTACCTCAACACACCAGGGAGGACTGAATGCCATGGGTCCTCTCTGCACCTGGATGCACTTTATCACATGTTTTCTAAAAAGCCACACAGGAGATGGTAACCAGGCACTGAGCTCTTGTGGTAGAAAGCTCTTAAAAATCAAACTGTCTCGATAATTCTTGATTGTATCTACCCTCAGTTTGTTTTTCATGGGTGCTCATCGCTGCAGGAGACAGAACTTTCTACATGAAGGGATCAAAGTATTTAGAGCTTTGCTAACCTACAATAAAACAACTCTTATTGTGGATAACTGCCATGACAAATTAAGACTTGTGTTTGTAAAGTGATGAGTTCATGGCAGCTGTTGTTGAGGTTTTATTGGTCTAACAGTTCAAATGAAGCTGTGTTTCAAGGCCTGTTACTGTAAGTGTGCAACCACCAGATATTTCATGGTAAGATTGTTTCCGTTCAGACAAACTGGACATGTGCACTAAAACCTTATGAAATATTGAGCAACTCTGTACAGGAAAACAAACCTATATACTGCCTTTGGTATGTTGCACTCTCTCCTTGTTTTTCCACAATGCTGGACAAAATCAGTGCACTCTTATATTGGGGGTCACAGAAGTAAAGTGGATGCAGCAAAGCACGTTCCTATTTAGAGTATCGGAAAGAATAGTAATGGTTGCTTGGCAGAGAATGCTTCATGAGACTGTGCATTTTAATAGAAAACATGCTGGATTTTCCAGTTTCAGCTTTTTATCAGGTACATTTGAACTATAGTGTTTCAATTTTAAATCATTTCCCCTGCAATGTAATTTATTATGTGTGTGCCATAACATTAAAGGAATTAAATCTGGCCCTCAGTGCTGAACAGACTTCCCATAGATGATTGGTAAAATAAAATAAAACATCAAAAAGTATGCAAGTGTTAATATTTAAAACATTTCTTGGCCTCATGTCTTTGTTTCTTTGTTTGCAAGAATTTCTTAATAACTCCCTTCTCTCTATTTCGCTTCTGTCTTCTTTACATAGTCTTACTGTTTCCTCCTCCTCCTCCCCCCTTATCTAGCTCCTCGGGTAAAGACTACCATTAAAGCTGTGTAAAACCTGTGATAGCCCATTAACAAAGGATTAGCCGCAACAATTCCATGCGGTGCGTAGTTATCATATTGTCATATGCTCCAAACCTCTAATTATAGGCTGTTTGAATCATTGTCTCAGGACAAAGAGCTGGGTTGAATCCACTGAATTCAATTTACACATTGCAAAAGGTGTGTGCCAATTACAATTTTATTCTCAGGTTACTGTGCTGTATATTGTGACAATACCAACAGCACCTGAATTTGATGGCAAGCCAAATGGAATGCTAATAAGTATTAACATTTATTTCTTTTTTTATATTAATGTTTTTCAGGACTCAGCGTACAGTTCCACACTGTTCCAAGTGGACTATCTATATCCAAAATGCATACACACACACACACACACACACACACACACACACACACACACACACACACACACACACACACACACACACACACACACACACACACACACACACACACACACACACACACACCCTGATGCCAAAAAAATGATCTTAATCATTTCTGACCTCTGCCATGATGGCAACTTTGCACAGCTGTTAAAAAAAGTAGGAAAAGCATGAAGGAGCACGTTGGCTGTAATGGAAGTGTCATAAATAGTTCATTGCAGTTTTCCTGCAGGCAGCAGCACATCTTGCAGCCTCTGAATTGCTTCTTGGCTTTACAGTGGGTACTCCTCCAGAATTACATAATGTGCCACAATTGTGTTTTGTTTGCCGATATGCTGGCACACATTGTGAGTGGTGCTTGCATTGCATAGAATTATTGTTCTTTCTTCTGTTCTCAGTCACACACACAACAATACAAAATGTATAAGCATACAGGATATTTTCTTGCAGCATTTTGACTAGCCCACTGCTGGGTAGTCCTTTGATACATGCTGTCAAAGACAAAACATCAGACCATGGTGTGTTTGTGCTTCAGACCGTAAAAAAGTTATCTGGATTTATCTGTTCAATAAATCCCTAATTGTGTGCAATTCAAACTGAAGTGCCCACTTCTCTGAAAATGTCATCTGTCTGTATGCTGTGAAGACATTATAGAACCTAAGCTGATTATGGAGACTGCAACCCTTGAATGCAGCAGGGAGCTCCAGAGGAGACTGAGCAGGAACACAACTGGTGAGCATGAAACCCTAAATCCGCTGTCTAAATATTTCCATTAAACAAGCTCTTTATAATAATCACTTTGGGAGGTGCCTTTGAATGTTTGCCTGAATGCTTATTGTAGAGCTGAATCACAGCTAAGCTTGAAATAGCTAATTGAAAAGGAGAGGGGTTGTTAGGAAATAGACTACCTCTGTCACAGCTCACTGCTTCCCCCTCTTGTTGTTGCTGTCAACTCTGAATGGCAGTAAACAGCCATTAAGATGCTGCTGAGACGCTGGAAAGGAGGAGTGTAATATAAAACCGGTCCAAACAAGGCAAATCAAATTTATTGTGTGACCAATAACTATATTTACTCTAAAGTCTTTTTCAAACTGTGCCCTAGGGCTTGTGATGATTCATAACCCCAACATCTGCAGCAAAGATGCTTTATGGATTGGCTCCTTTGAGCTTGGGAGCGGATTGGTGAGGAAAGGAGTTTTAGTATACCTGCGATTTATTCACAATTGTCTGCACTGATGCATCATACTGGATGATTTCGATGAATACTGACAAATAAAAGCACAGCATTACCGGTTGATCCATGCTTCTACCCTGAAATCAGCTAAATAAGTCTCATTTGCATGGAGACCTGGGAAGACGCTCTGACATCCATAAAAAAGCTTCAAATAATGTGGATGCTCCTTGACATTGGCGGGCAGCAGTTGATGTGGTTAGATGGTTCTAGATTCTTAACCCAGAATGAGTTAATATGTAGGTCAGCCGACAGCGAAATTCCTTGTGATCATCTTGGAATCAGTAAAGTAACTGGGAAGATACACATCAAGGCTACTTGACTTTATCCTGCTGTCACATCAACCAGACACATAAGAGTATTACAATTGAGGTAAACAGACAAAACTATTGTAGAAACACGGTCATTGTCTGAATGAAAGTCGCCCAATATAACAAACGACCAAATCTGAAGCATATAAACAGGTTCACTCTGATTTCTATAGCTTTTCCCTTGCATGAAAACGGATGATTTGTGTTCTGCATTAAGTACCTACCCAATGTATGATAAATACGACTGGACTCATAGTTTAAGAAAAAATCTTGAGCAAATCAAAGCAAACTAAGTTACATGAAAGAATTGTTCAATACATTTTTAGCTAAGAGTTTATTTCAAAGGGTTTTGTAATTGAAATTGTTAATTTTCATGTCAGCATATTATCTCAAGAAACACCCTGGCCATTGATTTCCACATTAAGCAGACCTTTACACTAACATCGGTCACACGCTGCTCGGAAAGCGTATTGATTGTGGTGGACAGCCAGACACCGCAGATACATCCTCAATCACCAACAGCTAAATTAAACATGTCCTTAGATAGCTGGGTATCTAATTCTACTTTGAGTTTGCATTACAGAGGGGATAGAAACACATAATAGAGGCAGATAAACCCTCTGGCCTTACATAACTAGATAATGAGGTGATTCCCTGGGTACTGCAATATTCTTTGTAAAACAATGGATGGCCTCAATGGTTTTGAAGCACCATATTGTATAATAAGAAATTATAAAATTACTGACAAGCATTATGATCCTCCCATCACGGAAACATGAACAGTCACATGTCTTAGTGTAAAATGCATCTCAGTAGTAAATTCGACATAGACTTCCATCAGACATCCACATTATTCTCAAGATAAAGTCCGTCAAGACTGAAAGAAGAAGTGTGAGGAGTCAACTGCAGTCTCCATGACAGCAAGATCGGAAGGTGGGTGTAGAACTATTCACTGGCGACCGGCCCCCACAGTGTGACCCTGATCAGTAGAATCAGAGGAGCTAAGCTACTATCCTCAGTTGCTTAGGACCCGAAGTCAGGCTCTGGGATGCCTTCTCCTCTGCTCGAGGCTACATCCATTTCAAAGACATGTTAAGTCTTGGTTTATTAAGGAATACAGGCAACACACAATTTTAGGCTTTTGCATGGTGTTTGGTGTGGAACACAGAAGCCAGTGGGCAGCGTGTGTGGGATTGGATCTACATACTGTACTTGGCTTTGTGTGTGTGAGCATGATGTGGTTGAAATTGCTCAACATAAAATATGCATTTGTTTAGAAGTAGGTCATGAAATGTGAGGACATTTCAGACGCATTTCAGATGTATTCACTGTATGCATGAACCATATCTGTTTGTGTATATATGTATCTGTTTATTGTTGTTATGCTGTTGATGGAGCTTGCGGGGCAGGATGGTGAACCCTGGTTCTCCTTCTTCTGTTTGTGGGTTTACCATTTGTATGTTGTTTTCATTTGCAAAGTAATGTTCCTTCTCTTGATTGGAAAACGTGACAAAGAATGCTGGCAGCTGTGCTTGTCTACCGAAGTGAGGTGATGGACAGGGGTGCCTTTCGGCCCCCTGTTGAGGCGCAACAGTGGGGTATGTAAAGGTGAAGTCCTGGGTTTCAGGGCCCACAAAGCAGACCTCCCGGGGAGGGTAATCACCATGAGGCCAGCAACAGTCAGCACAGCAGTGGCCCCTCGTCACAAAGACACTCCTCTCCAGAGACATGGCTGCGCCTTTGTGCTCCCCCACACTTTGAGTGTGTCCCACTCCAGGGGGCTTGAGAGGCACCACAGGGTGCCCATTAAACCATTAGGAGTGGAGGACAGCCCTGACAGCCTGATACACAAATACACACACACTCACATACAAATACACACAAGCTTTCGAGATCCTAGACGCGTACTGTACGTACACAAACGCCCTAAGATGACAAAAGCAAAGCATTTTGTTCACTTAACATTGCTGTCAACCATTTGGAGCCTGAATGGCAGAACAATCTTTCATTTCTGTTTGCTCAATCACTCACTTCCTTCACTCATTGACTCACTTACTGACTGACTAACCGGCTCAGTCATGTACTGTTCAAGTTCAACCGTTTATTGCCATGTCTGCCAATAAAGAAAGACGATAAAATGTTGAACAGACTATACAGAATATTGATTGTTAATACCTCGCTAAGTGTAAAATGTAAGCGCTTGATGGCCCAAGGTCATAAAGGTGCCGTTTCTACAGTCCTGGTCGATGGGAACAGTTGAAGTGGTGCTTTTTGTCTTCTCCTTTATTATTGTTTCTAAAAGCTTAGTTCTTCATGGTTGAAATGAACCTGTAATGGTTTTAAGTAGCGGTACTAAGTTTTGGCCTAGTGGCAATGTCTGTATCAAACAAGTATAAGTGTGAGCACACGTGAGACATCAGACCAAAGGTTCAAGATGCTATAGCTCAGGGACACATTGAAAACTAATGAATGCAATGTTTGAAGGCCCTTATAGAACAATACCAGTAAACTCTGAACTTAAGTGAATAAATTGATTGTAAGCATTTGTGAACTTCATTATTTAGAAGCATGCTTTCATCCACAGAGTTGGTTGTTAATTGTAATAAACAATATGTCTGTAATCATTAAGGCAAAGAAGAGGTGATGCTTTTTTTTTCTCAGGCCCTCAAATATGAACCCATAATTAGAGCAAG
The DNA here is from genome assembly GCF_036324505.1 of Eleginops maclovinus. Classification (NCBI taxonomy): domain Eukaryota; kingdom Metazoa; phylum Chordata; class Actinopteri; order Perciformes; family Eleginopidae; genus Eleginops; species Eleginops maclovinus. The sequence continues at coordinate 10,435,700 of NC_086371.1, forward strand.
CCAGAACCTTGGAGCATGGTAGTGTCCATTATCCAGGGCCTGTAGCCAAGGTGTTTATTTAGCAGGGTTCTGGATTCCTTTTCTAAGATAGTAAAACGTTAGGCCTAGTTGCCATTAACAAAATGGGAGACGGTGATGGTGGATTACATGAATTTCAGCTCTGTAGTATAATGCACTGAAACCATTCAGGAAAGAAGCATTGTAGTTTAAACTCTGCAGTGCCTAGTAATGTGCTATGTGATGTGTGCATTCCTTGACACATTTGACAGCTTTGTTCTGAAGCTTGGTCTCTAATGTGTCTTTGTAGCAAGCTTCAGTGTTTTCACGGCCTTTAAAAATTCATGGTTTAGAAGTTTTACTGAATTCTGATGCTGTTCTTGCTATAGTAACCTGACCTCAGTTAGAATGCATAGATCTAAGTGTGTCCATTCGACAACAACAATTTACATTCACTGATATCAGTTTCACTAAATATAAGGTGCATTGTGCATTGTGTATGCAATTATATATTTTGACATCAGTTCCTCTTATTAATAGGGGTTTGAGACATGCTTTTGTTCAGGGTTAATTTCAACTCAGAAGTAAAGTGGTTTTGCTTAATTTTAATTTCATGCACATAATAATATTACAGGATGAAGGGCATTTACAGGCTAAACAGTGTTAGTATTGAAAACACTCCCAAATCCCTTTTCATTCTGATTATAAAACCCTCACCTACTAAATGGATCCCACACCCTGCAGTCAACATGTCCAAGTGTCCTTGGCTTACTTAGCCCCAAGTTGTTCCTGTAGGCCTGTCTACTGTATTGAAGTGTATGTCGCTCAGATAATAGCATCGGCTAAATAAAATGGATTGTAATGTGATGTAATTTACTGAATTATATTGAACATTAAAGAGTAGCCTACCTGGGGGTTTTCTCATTCACCATTCCATTTGATCTACATTATGTTTGAAGTAGGTGCACTACGTTAAGACCTCAGCCAACACCTTTCTGCCATGGTAAGTTTGACAACACAATTTAATATTGTGTGTATTTGAGTTGTTAAAGTTGATCAAAAATAAACATACATTTAAACTACAATAGCCAGGGAATTCCCTTGTAAATGTTTTTTTTCCCCCTAACACATAATCATTTTCAATCTCAAATAACCCATAATGAGCACATCTTCTGTGCCATTTAAGTTGAGTTTTTCTTTATTAAACTCCGTGAAAACCCGGAAATTAAAACCGGAAGTGAAATGCCGCAAATTCGAAAAGTTTGTCTGTCATGCCATAGCCATGTTTTTGTCAACTAAAGCGCCTTGTCAAACTATTAAAACTACGCTTTGCCTTCTGCTAAATGAAACGTTGTTAAACATACCTGCATAACTGCGAGTAATTCAGGATCATAGTTGTTGCAGTGTTTCCCTGCCGATGTGCACATTCCACACACTTAAACTAGCAAGCTAACGTGCAATGCAGTGTTGGTGCTATTAAAATGGATCCTCACATTGCCAGACTAACTGTTCAGACGTTAGCTGCCGTGGTGGAAATCTTGATAGCACCGAAGGAAAGTGCACCCGAAAGTGTGGAAACACCGAAGTGGCCTTGTTTCATTCATTCATCTAAGATATGTTACTTGAGGCACAACCAAGATCTACAAAAAGTAAGTGCGTTTTCATAAATCTGATATTTGTTCATTGTTGCACTTTTTGTTGGCTGCCGTGCCATCAGCTCAGTGTGTGGTGATATCTTCATTTAGTTAATTTACAGCCTGTTTGTACATGACTGCTACAGATTTGTGGAGCCTGTTGTGATCAAACTGAATTGGTCACACTGTTGGATTAGGATCACATTAACTGAGTCTTCTTTAAGGCCTATATGGTGTAAGTTGGTTTCAACATCAGTACTATGTTGTCTGTTAACATTATATAATGATTATTATAACTGCCATTGAACCTGCCAGTGACTTAATAATTGTTGTATGTCTTGAAGCTTAATGTCAGCTCTCTAAAAACAGAGGACAATATTTCATACAAGTGATTTGTAAGGTCTGTTATTTTGATGTAGCAGATTATGTCTTTTGACCAAGTTTTGTACTGGAGAACCGTATTTGACATGTGAATATAATGTGTATGGGTTGTAAATATTCCATTCGACTATACCCAATTCCTGTCATGTTACGAGGCCCATGAAGAAAATAAGTGCACAAAAATAAGAATAAAAGGGTTGCACATTTAATTAAACTTTTATGGTTGTAAGTTTCAGGAGCTTTTTATTGCATTGAACAACTTGAAAGGACATGAAGGAAATATGAGAGCTGGTTCATATAGTCAGTTGTAGAATGAATAACAAAAAGTGGCAAAGTGGTCCTGCTGAAGTCATGAATTATGAAAGATGCAGCAAACTGTGGTTCAAACGCTGAGGTGAAGTGAAAGGCCCCTTGCATCGGCATGCAATCAGTCTTTAAAGACAACTGCCACAGAATTTAAAATGACCTAACGCTGAGTCACAAACAACATTAAGATAGCACATTGTTTTCGAGAGAGCTGCTCAACATGCATAAAGCTACTCTGTATGAGCAACTCCTTTATGACACATGGGAGGTGTGTCAATATGATGAAATATATTAAGAGACAATATCAATTTGTCCAATAACAGACATTATGTCATTCTGTATACCCTGGTAGCTTTCCCTTTTAAAAGTTGACTGTATAGCTCTTTAATATTTAATTTTTTACATTCATGTTATGAAGCATATTGTCCTGTAATGTACTTAATTTGCAAGATTAGCTCAAATACATTTTCTGTGGTAAAAATGTATTTCAGAAATCACTATATTTTCTATATTTCACAAGGATTTAAAGAATAAATACTAAATAAACTTCAAGATTTACCTTTGTCAACTATTTTAGCGTTTTGATAATATGTGATATTTGAATATACTGGAATTTAAACAAAATTAAACTGGAAACTGAACATGTAAAGCATATGTTGAAGAAGTTGTTACACTGGGCTGGAATAATTTGGGTTTGCTGATATTTTTTTTTTGTTCTGTGATAGTATCAAGAGATTCATATGCTGATGTGAGAAAATTAGGAAGATGTTCACACACATTTTCTTTAAAGGATTGTGCCAAAGCAACTGTAAATGCTGGCCAAACTGGATAAATACACAAAAATTGTACTTGATTTTTTCACTGTGAGGGTTTTTCTGGTGTTTTCATTGTGAATGATTTGAGTGTTTTCAGAGCAGTGAATGGATCACGCTGTTTTCTGTCAGTCATCTGACACCCACAGAAAAATCAGGAACTAATTTTTAAAAATATGCTGCCATGCACGTATTATTATTACATTTATGTCCTCTTTGTTTTGCATTTAAATGGCAGTTAATGTTTTTTAAATGGATGCTTGTTTGTAATCAAACAAATATGTGCAGATGCCTACCACCATGAATGATGACATCATTTGTTGGCAAATGTTGTGTTGTTGTGCATTTACTGCAGCAACAACATCTGTTGGACAAAAAGCGCTTGTGTGCGTGCATGTGTGATTACGTATGTGGTCAGTCATGTCTCGTACCATCAGGTCGGTTAAACTGCCCAGAAATACTGAAATCATTGCATCATCATTGTGACATAAGCTTTGGATTTATTTTTCCTGTAACTGCAATGTCTGTCAATTGTTTTACATTTTAATGAAAGATGTTACCTGATTGCATGTGCTGAATGGACAGTCATGAAAACTAATGTCACTGTAGATCAGTATCTTGGCATGCAAGTTCATTAAGTCCATTAGAAGGCACACCTGTGAAACACAAAGCGCATTATCTGGTCAGCTGTTCATTAGGAAAAGATATTACAACCAAAGAGTCTTTTCAAATGCTGAGTTGTAATACCAGATCTATAGAGAAAATGTAAGGGAATTTCTTCTCTGTCCAACCAACATCTGTATGAATAACATCTTATAAACATAAGATAGTATTGTAGGTAAGGAGAGAACAATTGTGATGTTGGCAATTACTGTACAAACCATGATTTGTATCTGTGTGGGAAATACTTTGCGTTCTTTAGAAATTATGAATAGCCTGCTGTTTTCCTGAGAGCGAATCAATACATTCAGTTCATTTCATGAATATGTGAAAGTGTCATAATGCAGTTTCACATATTCAGTGCAAGTGAATACGTTTTGCATAGCAGTTTTTATTACACTGTAAACGATGTACAATATCTTATGGGTTCTGTTCCCCGCTCTTTGGTAAAGTGCAGTTCAGCAGCCTGAGGCCTGTGTTGAGTTTCTCTGCTTAGTTTGACTGGCCTCCTCCATCTCTGTCATGGAAGGGCTGTTTTTGGACCTGGCTACCACATTATTAATAAGGCTGGTGATACATTCTCATTTGACCCATCAGGGGAAATTAATTATTCTAATGGGCATCATTTCACTGTCGCTCCAATCCCCCCTTCTTAGCATGTGGGGCAAGAGGAATGAGATTTGTGAATGTGGCGAACCGTGACACGGATGCAGGGAATGAATGTTCTTATGCTGAGCTGTGAGCATGACTACGCTATCAGTGTGTGCTGCGCAGGAAAAACCCTTTCGCAAGTCATTCATTCAGGTGAGCGCGGTTACAGAGACGTTGTTGGCGGTGAGGAACTGTTCAATGAGCAATCATGTCATATTGTAATGAATATAAGTTTGTTTATATTATCAGGGTTTCCTCTTATCCATCAACTTCAACTGCTCACTTATCTGCGAAAGGTCAACCAAGCCAGTCCAGTGCTGTCCAAAGGGGAAGGAAGCTTTTTGTTCATCTTGATGACTAACTGCTCCATTGTCCACAATCACATTGTTACTCTCTCTCTTTCTCTTCCTCCCAACTCTTCTGCTGCCAGTGCTTTGGTCTTACTCTGTTTTTCGACATGCTCTTCTTGATAAATACACTCTTGGTGATATATCATAAAAATCCAGCTGCCAACTAGTTGGCATTGCTTGATTTGAAACGGAGCCATGCTCTAATTGGAAACAGTGCCATCGTGCTGGACTCTAATTATGGTTTCCATAGCAACAGCACAAAAAAAGCATTATTCTGTAGTCGTGATGTATTTGAGGAAAAATAATCAAGAGCAAGGCATCGTTTGCTTTCATCTGTTTTTTTCCTGCTCTCATGGAATTCACAGTGAGCTTTAGTCCAATCTCCATTAATGATTTGATGCCCTTCTGCCAAGGTGTATGTATGGCAAAGAATTACAGCAGATAAAGGATTATAGAAGTCCTTCATATCTCATGCTGCCTAGATATTATAAGATTTACCTCACCCAGGGTGAGAGCACAGGTCTGTGAAGTTATTAAAGTTCAGATTTGTGGGTTCAGTGATCCTCTGGTTATTGTGCTCAGCAGCCTCTTCTGCTTATCTCTCTTCTTCTACTTTAAAATAAAACCACACGAGTATACTGAACATGAACATGTATGGACATGTGCACTAGATCAAAGACCATTACAAAAAGTGTAAGGGGCTACAACAAAAACCTAGTCCTGCAAACATTAAAGCACAGAAGAAGCCTCTCTTGGTACTTTATGTGTGGGTGTGCAAAGAGAAAACCTGCTTAGTGCAATACATTAAGTTCATGTGCTTTTTGTTTAAGTGTTATTCCTTGAGCTAGTCAAGGAAAAACTTGTTTATGACCCTGTTAAATTATATGATAGAGACATTTGTGAGCAGCTTCAAACCTAAATAATACAAGAGATGGAGATGGAGGGGAACATTATCAAGTTCTTCTTGATGACCAGTGCTAATACTGTTTATTCTGGTTTTAATCTATCTCTCTTTCAGTCAGTATAGTATATTGTTTGACTTTCATTTAATTTAGATCAAACATTGTACTTATTGTACATGTAATAAATCCAGGCACAGAGTTCTAAGTCTTCAAATAATTAATGTTGATTTAAAGAAAACAGCAGTCCTGGTACTTTGTTCTGTTGATTCCCGTGGTAGAGATGCTGCCACATAAAAGGCTAAAAGTCTGCTAAAGCTCCGTGATGACTCCCAACAGAGTGGTCTGGTGTTTCTCTGTTTGTGTGTGTGCGCACTGTGCCTGGATAGGATAACGATGACGGGAATGATATGACACATGTAGGCGAGGGACATTGCCCGTGTGTTCTTGGAAACCTGCGCTGCTCCATCTGCTGCTGTTAGGCAACCAGCTGCCTGCCTCCCATCGGCCCAGCAACACCAGCCCCAACTCCTCTGAAACCATGGCAACCGACTCCTTGCTGTGGGCTGCCCAGGATGACTGACCCTCCTCCTCCTTCTCTTCTTCTCATCTCCCTTTTGTGAATAATGTCAAGGGTCTTTTTATTGTTGAGATAAAGCCTCTTGTTTGCTTTTCATTTGTTGGAGAGACAAACGTAACCCAGTACTGTACTATGCAGTGTACTGTACTCTCATGAAACATATGCACTGTGTCAATACAGTGTGAGAATGAACAATCACTAACCAGGCATCCATATTACACACCCACTTATCAGTGTCCTCTTCTCACTGGCTTACTCATTTGCAGACGAATGAATTCCACAGACACATTAACTTTGACCCAAACTGTCATTCCCGCTCCCCCTGATATAAACACAACCAGAGAGGATCCCCTCCATTCAGCGGAGGCCTCTCTTCCTTCAATTCTCCTGTTGTGAAATTGATTATCAGCACTTATAGCTTCAGGGACCCCCGCCCCCACCACCACCTCAATCCTCATCACCAACACCAACAGAGCCTTCACAACTCCCACTTTAGTCAGCGGGAATCAACACCAAACAAGCACACGTTCGTAACGTTCGTAACTCAGGGGACAGCAATTGGCTGACAGCGGGAGATAAAAAAAAGCAGACCAACCAATCGTTGTACCGCAGATGGAACGGAGATGTGGCCCTACCCCCTCCAAGACCCCTGTTCAATTGACAACAGTTCAAGATCATGGCGGAACATTAATTGTCTCTGTTTCTTTCAGGCATTTGCATGTACAGTATGTCCCTGGCCAAAAATCCACTCCCTGTATGCCCCTTCGAATGATAAGGAACAAAAGTCGTGGTATCTGCTGAGTGTGGGGAACTGTTTTAACGCAGTACTACAATTGATGTAATAAGCTAATTCTTATACTTCTACTTGGGCCAGTATAAAGTAACAATCCTTTTTTTCTTAGTACCATTTTTGTTTACCCTAACCACCACCGTCTGTGGTTAAGAGAAATCCTTTGTTTACAGTTTGGTTTGATTGCGTTTCATAGGCTGTAATTATGAGCTTATGTTCTAATTACAAACAACATATATGTTTTGGCTAACGCGGTTACAGATATTGTTTAACAATATGTGTTTATTATTTAAGGGTTGAACAAGGCAATGCTTAGCAATTATGAAGTAATGACAGCATTGCTGACATGAACATAATTAAGGTGCAATGAGATGTATGTGAAAACAAAAGCAAGGCGATTCCTTGACAGGTTAATCTTTATTTGTTTTAAGTGGCTGCAGAGCCTCTAGGCAATACGTTCATTCATCTTAGACCTTCTTAGCATGCAATGAGCTATAATGGGTAATAACAAATTATACAGTGCACAAACGCACATACTTCTCCCACCACAGCAATCTCTTACATAAACTATGCAACCTAATCTATCACCTGTCTCTGCACATTATGCATACATCCGCATGATCCTCTTCTATACCCATTAAAGGCCTGCCAATGAAAGGGAAGGTTAAGATGTGCAACTTTACCAACTGTTTGGCATCGGCTGGTTTCTCCTACTGTGCAAGAGCAACTGTCATTGCTCACAACCATTATGCGCATTTGAGGGTAGAAGCGCCCATACTATCACGGAAATCATTGTCATCATTATCACACATCAGTAAGATGATCAATGATTAAATTCAAGTGTGTGCATGTCATGGCTTGGCAAGATGAACATAGACTGAGCTCATGGAAACACAGAGGGCAGAAATATCAGATCACACTTACATTAGTGATGTCAGAGCTGTTTTTTTCCCAACAGCTGCCACTTACAAAACCTGCTGTTTTTCCCCTGATTGGGGTGTTGCCAAAATTGCAATATGCTTAAAATATTAAACCTACAGTACTCCACGGCAGGCTTTTAGCTAGAATTTGGCAGCAAATATCTTTCTGCCATATGTGAGTCAATATTGAAAACTTTCTTTAACATACCAAGTGAAAAAAATATACTTTAACCACTTAACAGAGTAGAATAACTGAATCAGATCCTTCCTGAGAAACAAACATTCTGTCATCAGTCTAAAGTAAGCCGACTTTACAAAGACAATTCATGTTATAGCTTTATACATGTCTATGTTACATGCATGATCGTCTGTGTGCTTTCTGAGTTTGTCCTATAGAATTATTTCTTGAAAGGGTTTTGATAAATGTAACTGCCAATGCTGGGCAGTATGTATTTCTTTGTGGGCCTTATTGCGCAGACGTACATATGTGTTGCTGATTAACAGTGGGTGGTGAAGATGCCATATTCTTGCCAGCTCACCCAGTGAGCCTGGCAGACTGTGCTGCCTCTTGGTGAAACAAGCTAAACTATTTGCTTCCCAATGTAAACAGTTGATATCATTATGCTAATACAAGATCACCAAAGACATCTTTTCAGTCCATATCTCGCGTGAAAACTACAACTGTGATGACTTGGTCTGTCTCCTACTACACTGTCGTCATTGTACTATTCAGATTAATATATGAGTAGCTTGTGCTGCTAAGGATGAAGACATTTAAGGTGAAAATCATGACCTCAGGAAATCTGTTCATGTGGTGCATGGTTGTACACAAGGGCTCTTCTCTCCCTCTGCAGAGATCAGATTCCCTGTGAAGGTCTATAGGTCTCCCTTGGCTGCTGGCTCCAGCTCCACTTAGAGAGCTGATAGACAGCTGGCTAAGATATCGACATCCTACATTTGAGCCCCGAGGCAAAGCTGTTAATGGGGATTCAAGCCTCCAATCTCCAAGCAAGTGCATTATTGGTCCTAACCACAAGTCCCACGATTTGAAGTGCATCAACACAAATTTATTTGGAAGGGGAAGGTGTGCTGGATGAAAGCAATTTCCGCAACATTGAGAGTAGCATAGAGAACACAATCACTATAGCTAAAGGCTTAAGATGTATGACACACAAGCACAAAACACAAGAAAGCTCCAGGAGGGAGAGAGAAAGTGATTGTATGCGGGAGATAAGACCGAGAGCAGAACAGAGAGCCATGAGGGAGGGGGAGAGAGAGTACGGGATGAGAGAGGGCGAGAGATCTGTGTGTGAAGATGGACACGCATTTTAGTTGTCTGGCCTGTACTGATAATCCATTCATGATCAGACGAAGCTCGACTGAGTCCATCTAGTCTGTTCTAGTTACTCTGACATCGAAGCATAAAGCTGTGCACTGAAAATGGCAATTCATTTTAATAAGATAAGAAAGGCCGATATTGTCTTGTCCTTCCCTAAAATATCTGTAGATAGAACAAGATGTTTCTTTATATTCTTCTGCTGATCTCTATGTGAAATGCTTTGAAAAATTACATTTTATACAAATTTGGATGGAAGCATACAGTACCAGTACAGAAGTCTCAGATACAGTAGGATCTTTCAGCTTATAGTAACCTGCACACCCGTGCTGCCCTGAGGAAATGTTACATTATTGCAAGCAGTCAACCTTATGATGAAATGGGTGGCTTCGCTGCAGGAAACTTGATATTTTTCCCTTTCTCTGTTCACCTTTTTGTTTTTTTTTCTGGCTCACCCTTGTCCTAAGTCCTTTTCTTCTTCTGTTCACTCAGTCCATTCTAACATCACATGTGTAATGTCAAGGCTGTTTATTTGTTTGGGGTTGTTACTGGTATGCACTCGTAGAAGAGGAAATGGCCTTCACAAATGTATGTTTTCTCAGCAGAGCAACTGTCTTACCTCAAATATCACATCAGTAAATCACGCGATGCCATCAATACAATAAGGACAGCAATATTGATTCATTCCCGGACCTCGGCTTGCTGCAGTCAATCGAGCAGGATATTAAAGCCACTCATGTTGTTTTGACAGGGACAGCAATCACAGACTACATCTTTCACACATTTTGATTTAGTCTAGCTGTTTACCAGTGATGCATATTCAATGTAATATCAAAATGTATGACACATTTCATTATGGGATCACAGTCACTGACTATATCACATATCCTGAAGACATCCAGTCTTATATCTGTTCCGCTTAGTTCAACACATATTTTCTGTTTAGGCAGGCAGTGATCTTAGTTTGTATTAATGTTCCCTCAGGGGCACTTGCTTCTTGTATCCCTGTAACAAATACTGTGCTCCATGTTCCAGCTCCCTTTTTCAGGGTGTTGTGGTCGCAGGATTTAATGATGCGCGATGGAGGACTGCAGGCAAAATGTTTTCCCCATGCAGCCGTTTACCAAGTGATGTCTACTGTACTGTAGCAGGGCAGGGGAAGAATACATTTGTGTTGCAAAAGCCTCATCAATATTAGATATTGCCCCTGCCTGCCTGCTTACTGCCGGGCTTATTGCTTGACTACATGTGAGCAGAGGTTGGTGCTGGCTGTCTGGCTCATTCGCTCCCCGTTACGTAACGCCTGACCTCATCCACTGCAGTGAGGCAAGAGCTGGGATTCCCTCCTGCACATGGAAACAAGCACAAGGGGAAAGGTAGGCGGGGGATGGAGGGGGGGGGGGAGAGAACACCAGGCAGAACAAAGAGAAAAAGTGGGTGGTTATTAACAAAAGGATTGCGGACATGCAGAAAGTCGAATGCTACCTAAAATGTATTTGGACTTCATATAACAGGAAAATTCTGCCAACAAAGACAATAATTACAGGAAAGTAGTTCAATTAGATTATTTGTTGGAACATGTTTTGTGTTTTTTATCATTTTAAATATTAATGTTGTAATGATACAATCGTTATCGATAAATTCACTGATCAACGATCCAGTGAAAACATTGGTGCATATCATTATCTTGTAGGTACAGTTGGGATGTTTTTACCAAAAACAAAGGATCACAATACGAGTTTTAAGGTTGTCAACCATATTTGAGTTGTTTTTGTGACTAAACATATATGTAGGTGTTAAACTGGTAGCCTATATACTATCACAATACCATATTGAAACCATAACAGCATTGTGGCAAATGTTGTTATATCTTCAAATACCGTGCTGTGGTCCAAACAATGATTATTAAATTGTATCGTGACTATGGTAAATGGAGCTTGTGATTCACAGTGCTGGAGATGACATGGTGAGTGTGCTATTTAAGGCAGGGGGAAAAGAGTTGTACTGCAAGTGTTTCCTCTAGTCCTGAGGGATTACTTGGCTTTGCACGACTGAGGTTTGAATAATTTGAGGTAAAAAGTTCTAAAGAAAATCCTGTTGGAACAGGTAAAGCATAAGTGAAACAAAAGTTGAAAGCAGTATTGAAATGTACTGTAGTTGCATAATACACCATGCTGGTTGTTTGGAAATCTCTTGAATAAATCAAATTTCAAACTGTTTTTCAGGTACAGAAGCTAAATGTATTGATGTCCCTTTCTGTAAGAATGGATTCCATTTATTTATATAGCAATGTGGATGGAAGGGGTTGGAAGACTGCAGAGAAAACACTATAATAACTGAGAATGGAGGGTAGAAATGTGTTTAGTTGCAGGGTGAGTTAACCTGTTATAGATCTGTTCATTGGATCTGATGAAAAAAATGCTCAAAAACTCAAAACTTGAGTATTAAATAAAAAGTCTCAGATTTTGATAAAAAGATGAGAATGCAACATCTTCCTTCCTTTTAAGTGGTGTGGGGAAGAGTGAGGGTATGACCGCAGACAGTAGTTGCTATTTGAACTCACAATATCAAAGTAGATGAAATGTCTCTGATCCTGTTCTCTTATAGACTCACAGCCATACACCCCTAAACTCTGGGTAACACGATTAGTTTGTTTTTCCCAGAGACACTAGTAAGTACTGAATGGTAGTACACAAATCCTCATACTTTTTAACAGATTTACAGATAATTGTGACCGAATGCTTGGCAGATAACATTTTCCACTGACATTTAATGATCCTTTAGGGAGAAATGCATCATAACCAGAGATACAAAGTCCAGACTTAAACCTCAGTAGACTATATAACAAAATGGCCACAAAAAACCCTGAATACTCCCCAAAGCCCTCTGAAATGATAAGAGAGTTTAACCTAAAACAATAAAACTACACCTGTTTTTTTTAAAGACCACCAGGATTCATTTTGGAGGAAAATACATAAATACTCTAATGAGAACAGCTGTCATACACAACAGAAAACATTTTCTCCTTGCATTATGCATAATTCACATCCAAAGCTGCTCTCTATGTTATTAACTGAGGATTATTCATTAAATAAATGGGTTGCTCTCTTTGTCTGGATTATGGTAATGTTAATCTGACTTTCCTGGCTGAGACCGAGATATGTGATCACTCACTATCACATCATCGCTAATGAAACATCCAGAAAGCCAGATGTGCGGCAGGACTATGTCATATGACAGGTGTGCAAAAGATCACGTCATTACAGGATTTAGAAAACGTTGCTCGAACCAGACAAAGGGTTTTTAAAAAATGGATTTTCAACGAGCTTATGTGTAATATGTTATACTGTGGTGTCTAAATCATATAATAAAGCACAGATAATACAATGTTAAGGGTTGTCACAATAATGCAATTATCCGGCCTGGGATTTTTGGATTTCCAAATATTTTCAGACAAAATATCTGTAACATTATTTCCTCTATGATAAATATGCCTTACTGAGATGGGGAAATCTACTATAGTTCTTTGAATGGAGTCAACCCACCCACAGCATTGTGCTGTGTGAATACTCAAGCATTTATTTAAAGAACTACCACTGATATATCTGCCACCACGCTAATAATGGTATACTGTAAGAGCATGATTAAATGGATATGTATCACAGACCTATATATACAGTTTAGTCAGGATTAGTATTGTGATATGTTTTCATAGTTTGTATCCACATTTAATTTACGTTATGATGATTTTGAGATTGCAGTGCTGACCTTTTAGCCATACTATGCTATTTAGCCGAGCTACTGGTACAAAAAATGTTTTCCATCCATGTTCTCAGTACAGCTTGAGAGTTTGTTATTGCCAGACTAGGGGAATGTTCTTGACTTGACCAGACTGGGGTTTCCAAATCTCCGAGTAGCTTTATTCTAAGTTAGTTTGGGATTTATGTAAGAAAAAGGCTACACAAGCTGTAGATGTGAATGCATGATATAATGCCCTCAAATCACCACGCCTAAAGTAATACACTTTATTTATTATGATAAGTCAGCACTTAAACCTTTTAGTCAAATGAAGTGTTACGAATTCACACAACAAAAAACTGTCACAAAATCTGAGTTCCAATGTATTCTCTTTCACTTCTTGTTTGTAAGTAATAACAAAAGGAAAGAGCCCACATCTCTGATATACAAGTACGTTAGATCTAACTATAGCCTGTGGAATAAGCAGGATGCAACACCCCGGCTGTGCTGCACCTCTAATAGGGAAACCATGATGTCTTCTATTTGTGGTAGATGTTATCAATATGCATTCTCTGGAGAGAGTGTCTTACCCTTCCCGTCCCTGGTGCTATGATGGGTTGGTAGGTCTGATAAGCAGAGGTGCGAGACACTCTCTGCTCGGGGTAATCTATTGAGAATGAAGCTTCTGCCTTTTCCGTGCCAACCGGAGCCACAAAGGGAGGATGATGGAAGAGAGACTGTTACAGGGACAAATATCAGCAGACTCTATTTGGGTTTTCAGCTCTCAGAGGGCACGGGGTTTTGTGGCATTGAGAGACCTAGCACTTTCCGCATTAGAGGTGGAGTGTTTTATTAAATTTCATAAGTATCTCCACCTGACTATTTTGTTATTGCTGAAGCGTTGTTAGTCGGCTTGTCACCTAATAGGCTTATTTTTTGGTTTGTTTGTTTGTTTGTTTTTCATCCGAGAGCTCAGGCACACAATCCAGCTCCTTGCACTGTTATTAGACAATAACTAAACTCAAGTGTCACTTTTCTGCTGTATTCTCCCCAGGAGGGATATGCTCAGCTTTGTTTCCCAACACTAGCTGACTGGGCGACTTTATTTATCTTGCTGTTAAGCCTTTCTATCACATTTTCTTTGTCGCCCGCAGTCTACTGCCTGTTTACTTATAGTGTGTCTCTGGGGTTTAGAGCCATATAGCTTGGCATTATTTTTAGGCTGCTAGCTTAATTTTTCCTTCCTGTCTTGGTGCCAGGACAACAACCTCCATCTCAACGTCAGCAAAACAAAGGAGCTGATTGTGGACTACAGGAAGAGGCAGAGAGAGGCACACACACCCATCACCATCGACGGGACTCCTGTGGAGAGAGTCAGCAGCTTCATGTTCCTCGGGTAAACATCAGTGAGGACCTGACATGGACACATCACACCAGGGTCATATCCAAGCGGCTCGACAGCGGCTCTTCTTCCTCCGCAGGCTGCGGAAGTTCAACATGGACTCCAGGATACTCTGCAACTTCTATAGGTGCACCATCGAGAGTATCCTGAGTGGCTGCATCACCGCCTGGTATGGCAGTTGCACCGCCCTCAACCGTAAGACTCTACAGAGGGTTGTGAAAACTGCTCAGCACATCACCAGGACGGAGCTGCCATCCATGGAGGACCTCTACACCCAGCGGTGTAGGAAGAAGGCCGGTAGGATATTAAAGGACCCCCATCACCCCAGCAACAATCTGTTCTGTCTGCTGCCGTCTGGCAGACGGTACCGCAGCATCCGGACCAAGACCACCAGACTCTGGACAGTTTTATACCACAGGCTATAAGACTGCTGAACTCCTGAGCTCTGTGAATGTCTACTCACATCTGTTTATAGTACACACATACATATATATTATACACATCTGCCATACATATCTGTTTATAGTACACATATCTATATATTATACATATCTGCCATACACATCTGTTATACGTAATATATTCATCTGTCCATACCTCCTCATTCAACAGCGTAAAGTATTTAAATACTCTCAATGTATTCCACATATGTATATATTTCACATCCTCAAATCTTTATTGTTGTTATTGTAAATATTCTTCTCTCTTTTTGCACTATTTTATTTATCTTATTCGCACCATGTATGTTGAGTTGTTGGAGGAGCATGGGACATAAGGTTTTCATTGCCAACATATGCTGTACGTTGTATATGCTGTGCATATGACCAATAAAACCTTGAAACCTTGAAACCTGTTTGTTTAGTTAAAGTAAATTTTTTCAGGGATGGGAATTAATAATAACTTAAATAAACCAATTGTTTACAACACATAATATTCAAATACCAATTTAATTTGTGGATAACTTAACATTGACAAAGGAAATTATTGTTAAAACATCCATATGCAACGGATATAAAAGGACAGTGAAAAGGAGCAGAGGAGGAAAGGGAGAGCTGCAGCTGCCCCACGTGGGAGGTTTTGCGTCAGCCAGTCAATTACTTTAGGATGTCGTCGTCTTCTTCCGAAGATTGTAGAAGCTTCAATATTTCTGGGAAGCTGCATTTTAACTCAGTTTTCTATGCATTATATTGTGTGCAAAATGGACGAGTAACAAATCACTCCAGCTTGTTTAAGAATTAGAGTAATTTCATGCATTGACTTATTGACAGGCAGGTGGAAAATAGTTTTTTCTGTTCAACATACCTTGTGACAACACTGTAAGAAAATGATAATAAATGGCAACAAGACACATCTGTTACATCAACCTCGTAGGCTAAGAAGACTTTATCCAGATAGAATATTAAAGAACAGTATACAATTCAGCAGGGTTTATTTTATAGCTTTTACTGTGGGACAGTTAAATCTGATTATAATGCAGTAACTCTAATACCACATACCGTTTAGCATAGTCATAGTCATTAAGAGGTTTTACATTTTTATTCATGACATAATCTACGTCAATATATCTTTCATTAATGCTCTGCTTACTTTCAGAATACAAATATTTTATTGCTAAGCCTTAACAAATAATTTAATAACCTTTAATACCGTCATAAAGTAGCACTGACAATCAGGAAGTGAGCTTTGTCATTTGATATTGCAGTATAAAATGTAGAGACATTCATGTTATTTTGCACGCAAAATTATCGCAAAAAAAAAGTGAAATTGTGAAGCAGATGACAAAAATGGAGAGACGGAAAGGGACACTGGGTGAGAGGGTGAGGAATGAAGCCAGTCAGCCTGTGCTGGCAGTGATAAAGGGTAATGAGTTATAGCATTCACAGGTACACATTTCTCACATATCACAGTTCCATCAGCTTGGCCTGATTCGTGACAGATTATAGCAGTGTGATTTCACTCGAGATCTGAAAATCCTTGCACACTGGAGTGGCAATAGCTTTGCCTGACGTGTGTATAAGTGTGTGTATGTGAATGAGATGCCCCTTCAGGATCAGCATATCAGCTCTTTTTTGGGGCTCCATGATGACTCATTAGTCTGGTCAAAAGTGAAGGGCAGAATAGCTGATTGGTCAGTGAGCGAGGGAAAGACAGAGAAAGAGGGAAAGGGACAAAGAGATGCCTCACAGTGAAAGTGGCCGTTCCTTACATAACCTCCTCTGAATAAGGCAGGCAGCCTCCGTTAATGAATTTGACTGCCCCATGCTAATGAATGTAGTCTAGAGATGGGCAAAAGGAAATGAAGGGAGTAGGGGGATGTCAAACTAAATGAACGATGAAGTAGCTCATATCGGGGCCTAAATTACAGAGGCCTATTAGTTCTCCTGTCTCTGCTGGCTATGGGCGTAATGAGGCAGTATCCATAGGCGAAATGGATGGCTACTATATCTCACACTCCAAGGAAGGAGATCTTCTTGTAGGGTTGCTTATACTTTTATACAAGGAAAAAAACGTTTATCATTCTGTTCAAATTCAGATCCAGCATAACAGCCCATTCAGTCTTTGTCTTGAACTTTCTCCTTTCTTTTTTTTTTCATAATCCGCATCTGCACATTAATGGCACTCCGGACCGAAGATATGTATTTGCAACTGCAGTCTATGATACTTTTGATCAAATATGATGAACAAATGTGGATCCTGCAATCCTCCTTCTTTGAGCTTGACAGTTTAAAAAGAAAAGAAAGAAAGTCAACTTGTTTTTTTTATTGTTTTACAAGTGTTTGAGAAACTAACAGCAACATATAGGTTTAAGTTGAACTAAAACAACCTCATTATCTTGTTGTATTTGTCATCGCACAAACTAGTATTTTGCAGTTAATTCCCTTTTACATTGCATTATTCTCTGCTTCACATTAATTAACTCTTTACCCTTACCATTTCTGACATGTACTGCAGGTGAAAATCAACGCAGAGTGATCATGGACAAAACCCCTCATTAAGGAAAGTGCTTCTTCCCGAGATGACAGAGGCAGTGAGTGAGAGGGCTGACCTTATTAAAAAGCCTGGCAGGTTAACACCGTGTCATCCCATCATTCAGATCATTCTTTCCTACGCTTGTTTTAGTAGCACCTGACACGGCAGCTAATTACTGCCTCGTGTCACGTCCTCTCTGCATATAAAGACGGCGTGTTCTGATTCAACCCATCAAATTGGATTGTTTTTTTCTTTTTTTACTCGTCTAATGATGTAACATGCACAGCCTGCAGCTGCCGTTACTTGAAGTGAGCTCTGAAATAGATCAGGTCTGGATTTGTGATCTTGTGCATTGGCCCACATGTGAATTATATTTTGTAAAGAGAAGCTATATAATCCCTTTTACCAAAATAACAATATTAAGATCAACCCTTGGAAACAGTTAAAACTGATATTGAGTAACTTGCAATAATATTGAGCCAAGGCAGCATTAGGTCGAAATAGTCAAATATACTTTTAAATGTCTATAATATCAAGATGTATATGCATCAATCATAACAATAAATTAATGAGCATTTTATGGTTTTAAGAGTGTTCCTCTTGAGATACACCCCTAAAAACACTTGAATTTTGACTACGTTTTATAGAGATAAAGAAATTAAATCCTTCGGCTCTTCTAGACTTTCCAAATGTTATCAGACTGAATTGAATTCTGATGTGATGCTCAAAGCCATTTCCCTGCCGTTCTCCAGCCTAACGGTAGCTACTGAGTTGGAGGTAGTGGAGCATACTATGTAATGGCTGTTTGTCTAGTGTTGTTGTTGGTAGAAAAATAACCTTTTAGCCTTATAAGACTCTTCTTAACTCAATGGCAAATGAAGGCATATATATACAGTCGTATATACGTCGGTGTTCAAAGAGTGAGTGTGTGTTCAGTAAGAGAATGCGTCATGGCACCAAGGCAATTAAAACCAGAGAGAAGAAAGTCTGACACATTTTAAAAGTATATCTTAATATAAACATTTTATTCAGTGCATTTTTGTGTATACAACAAATAATAAACAACTGGAAGTTATCAGGCAGCCACAATGTCTGCCTGTAAATGTTGTTTTATCAGATTTAGCCTGGTAGTTTGGAACACATGATCCAACATGGGTTAATACACATAGCTTACATCATGCAGCTCTAGACCAGAATTTCCCTGCTTTCTCCCATGCAACATATAGGTTCACCTAATACAAACCACCTCCGGAGGAAACCAAGAAAAGAAAGCCTCCCAGAAGCATGTACCAGAAAAAAAGTTATGTAGCTGAAAGGAAGAGTACTTAGCCCACAAAAAGGGTCATTTGTGTACATCATTTTGTTTGTACATGCCCTGTGCAAGAAAGGGAAGATGTTCATTTTTGTATGATTTTTTTTTTCACTTTTACAAATATGACGGGTCCTATAAAATGTTAAGCCACCTAAAAGTCCACAGTATTCTTTTTTAAATATAGAAAATATTGTCACCACAATAATTTACTCAAACACATAACAAGCATCCTGGGACGGGGCTTGAACCATATTCCTATGGTTGTATCAGTCAATAGGGGTCGACAAAAAAGGATGGCGGGGGTGTTGAAGTATGACACAAGCACAGAGGAAGAAAACGGATCACAGGGACAAGAGACGAAGACGTAGTGACACAGTGGTAACAAAAGGGAATGGGAACACAGAATAGTCGTTTCATAACTCGGCCATCGAGCATATCAGCAAAAAGTACAACATCAAGCACGCTGCCAACTCCAAAGTGTTTAAAATCACTTCCTTTGTCCATTATTCCTTTTTTCACAAAATCTTTGCTTTCTTTAATCAAAAATGTACAATGAAAGAAAAAAAATCCAGCTTTGCCTTTATCCTGGCTTGGTTTTCAGCGGCTTAAAGGGACACTCTTTCGTTCTGTCTTTGGTTTGCCGGAACCCCCTTCAATCATGAAACAGCAACACAAATACAAATACTTAAAAATGGTAAGGGAGGAGAACAAGAGGGGACAAAAACAAAACCAGTTTTAAAAAAAACAACCTCTCAGCCAATTCCAAAACATTTGCAAATACCAAGGTGCAGCTGTGGCATTTCTGAAAAGAAAAAAAAACTGCAAGAGCGCCAAACTGTCCCTTTTTATATTTCAGGTCAGCTGAACATAGGCTTCATTTTCCCATGCTAGAGAGCTCAGTCTCTGAGCGTGTGCACTAGGACGCAGGAGAGCTACCGTCTGGCTGGCCACAGTCCCAGCAGCACTAGGATGTGCCACACCAGGGAGTTTATAGGCTTTGTATTCACAGAAGCATGGATTAGACAAAGATCAGGGCTTTTACTGTACCACTGCATCTTTGTAGTCCAGCACTATTACTGGCGGCCCTGAATGCCATTATGTCTAACTTCCTGTCCCTGTCTTAAAGATGAACGAGTGCTTGGTGTCCAAATGACCAAAGAAAAGTTATTGTCTACAGGAAATTAAGAAAGATAAACTAAGATAAAGATGAGTTATTGGTAAGCTATCATCACCCGAAGAGAGTGGTCAAAGTGATGGATAAATCTCAAGACCAAAACAAAAACGTAACTTGTCTTTTGAGTCCAGAATGGTTTATGTGACATTAAATTGTTGACTATCAATGATTTTTGACAATGATTGACCAGGATGGTATCTAACTCTTTTTTTATTGGTGGTGTTTGTATGTGGTTTGTTGTCGTCGCTAGTCCTGAACCATTGATCGGTGAGAGTTGTCTGCTTGGATTCACGCTCTGCTGGAGGTAAGGTTTCGTGGTTCGGCCCCAGGCCTGGGTTCGGCTAGCAGGCTACGTCGACTCATTCTGGCTCACGGCTTTGCCCCCGTTGAGCACAGCCGAGGCACTCCGACTCTTGGTGGGTGTGCCACTGCCGGAGCGGGAAAACTCTGTCAAGTCATGGAGGGATGGCTCTCTGTACATTGCCACTGTGGAAAGACAAAGTATTTCTGATCAGACAAACTGATATTTTGTATGCATTGAAGAAACAACAGTACAAGAGAACTGTGATTTATAGTAGATGGATAGCAATAAAGTTTTTTGGTTAGAATAGAAATCCTATATTTACAGAATGGCATTATAAATTCAGAAGAGGCTGGTGCTTTAGCTCTGCTGTGTATGCAGCATTGGCCCAATGTGCATTTCAGCAGTGGCTTTTCAGAAGAAATATCAGTAATCTGAGTCTATGGTTTCAGGATGTTGTCAACATCTTTCTGCCTAAATGCTATTTGATGTTCAGTCCTAAGGGAGTGTGTGGCTGAAACAGCAAACGCAGTCCTTCAGACACTTCACTGAGCCCAGCATTTTTTGTTACAGCAGTAATCCAGGAACCATCCTTGTAAAAACCAATCAATGGGAGGGTTACACTAGGAAACTGATGATGATTGGTTCACTTTTTATGTGACTGTACTGTATGATTATAATGATGGCGACTGACCTAATTACTGAATTACCTCGACACCACTGCTGCTATTCATTTTTAAACATGAATCCCCAACATTAACCACCCATTTTGTACTTTTTACGTTCATTCACATATCTCCCTGTGTTTCAGCTCCAACTTGAAATAATTCGGTACACATTTTTCAATAAAGGCAGCTCTTTCTGTCCTGCATCAAGAATCTCTAAAAGAGGATTTTCTTGTTTGGGTTTGAATGACATGAGCTGCACTTGCTTCATCTAGAGGAAGACAGAATGAGAGGCTGTGGGCTGCGACTCCCAGACTGGAACCAGAAGAGAAGTGAGTAATGGCTGGACGAGATGCTAATGCAGAGATAGCTTTTTAATTGGTGCCCTGTAACACCGCCACCTCTCAATCTTTATGAGCTGCTGGAAGAAATTCTTCTTTGTTTCTCTCTCTTTCCCTTGCAAATCTCTTTCCAAACCACTTGATATACTTGTAACTTAAAGAATACGCAATACTTAGTTAATATGGTGCATTACTACATATTGAAATTTGAAGATGGAGAATTAGTTGCATCTTTGGGTATCATAAACAAAAGTTATTTTTAGAATATCTGATATACTTGTTGAACCTAAAAAATTACATATTTCACCTTTTAATTTCAGGCAGCTGAGGCTTTTTTGGAATAAATGTCTCTGCCAAATATCTATGATTTCAATCTATTTTTACAATCTGCTTAAAGCAATGTAATTATTCTCTTGGTTATATCTCCAAAGTGTGTTTTGGACCTTCTGGATGGCCTGTTAAATGCATGTGAAAAGATCATCATAGCGATTTCAAAGGGCAGACAGAGGCTTAATAGGATGCTGGCTGAATGAGCTCCACAAGAGACGAAATAGGGAGTGCATAACATTTGCAAATTGTAGAAATTAAAAATATAACTCAAAGCTGAAATATATAGAACTTTTTCAACAGTTTTTGGTGAATCCTTGACTGCATTTAATATAATGCAGTCAAGGATATATTAAAAGAGTTTCTAATATTTTGCCCCCCCTATTTGAATTCATCAGATAGAACAAAATATGAAAAACACACTCCTACCCATATTCCTACACACACATACAAAATAACATTGTGAGACATAAAAAGAGCCATGTGTGACAGATCCAAAACATGTAACTCAATAATACACAATCGAAGAAAATGCCCTCATTGTCATTGTTTGGGCTTTTTGAACAGCAAGTCTTTAATTTCTTACTTCGTAAGAAAGTGCTTTTCTTTTATCCAACTGAAGTGAAAACAGACTCTCTCTGTCTCCTCTCTGTTGACAGGTAAATCTGTGTCTTGTTGAAGATGAAAGGAAACTGTGGCCTTTTCAACAGAGCAAACTATTTCTCCCTCTGTTCTCCACATTGCCACACTACCACAAACAAAGCCTGGCTGGTTGGGGTTCTCGTTGACTTTACTGTAGTGAAATAATTGCTACTATTCAAAGCATTAAAACATATTGTTCCTGCTGCTTCAGGCTCAGCATTGTTCCTCACTTTGTCTGCAGCGTGTGACCAGCTACAGGAAGCTCGGTCTACACCAGCATCTCTAAGGAGAATGCTAAATGGAACAGGGTCATGTAGGAAGCAGCTCATTTACTCTTTAGAAAAAGAATATCCCCATCGACTGAAAAAAATATGGAGAAATGGGGGCATTTAGTTAGAGGAGAGATAAAGGCTTTCCTGATTCTCTTATTGTAAGAAACAACCCATTTACCAAATATGAAACTGACTGAATATTTAATCAACCTCAGTAGATTAATTATAGTAACAGCGTTGCACCCATACTGTTAGTTGGATTGTTGAATAGCTTCGAATACCCCCTCCCCCATCACCCTTTTTTTTCATTCTTGACGCAACTATTTTTGTCTCTTTACACAACTGAGTGCCTTTTAGAGGAGACACTCACAATGTGCGCTGTTATTCCCATATTCAAACTACACAACACCTCAATATTTATGACGGACAGCTTTTCACTTTTTCTTCAATTGAGGATTTTGATTTTCAACATGGTTGGACCAGGTATTGTATGAACTGCTTCTGTTAAAGCACAACCTGGCCCTTAGTGTCGTGAAAGTAAAATGAGAAAGAGGCTTACCTTTGAGAGGTTTGGGAAGGAAGTGGGCTGCTGGCTTGTTCTTCTTGACATGGTTCCCCTTCATGATTTCTCCTTCCTTGTTCAGACCGAGGTACCAGCCCCTGCCCGACTGCTGCTGCCGGTATATCATGGAGGAGTATGTCACATAATAGTTCTCGAACACCGACTCCTTGAATTTGCACTCTGGTGTAAAGTGTTCCTGAGAGAAAAAGGAGAAGCAGTTTCAGTATATCGTAGTTGTTGGACAGTAATTCACCAGGTCTCAGGAGTCTTTGACATCCTGCCATGAACAGAAGCAACTGAAATGCAATAGTTAATTACTTGAGAGTGCAACTTAATAATGCTTCATTGCCCTGCATCTTCAACTCACACTGGAGCATGAGCAGTTTTGATTTTTTTGTCTCTTGAGAATCTTTTTAAACTATTCATTCAATTTACTGCAGTGAATAATGAATCACTTTATATCATAGATTAGAGTGATATGACAGATACAGAGTAGCATTAATACTGCATGCAGGCCGGATGAAGAGTTCATTCTCATTTTGCTCCCAGCTGTTAATTATGCATGAGCAGCTCATTATCTTTCGGAGTATTGTCTGCTGTTTGTTAGATTTGTTAGATACACTAATTTAGTCATGCCATTTGACTTAAAATACTTATTTAATTACTAACCTTAAACAAAAAAATGATTGAATTGCTTTGAGTGGCTTTGATAGGTTTATATGGAATCTGTGTGCACTTGGGTAGAGCATAGTACTTCCTTATCTCTTTTACCAATGAACTGGCTGTGGTTCACTCCCTAGAGACATGAGATTTTCCTGTTCATCTTCCAGACTCCATACTGTGAAGCCTTAACTCCCCATTTCTTTTTAGTTTAGAATACAGTGCCTCTGTAGGATTTGGCCATTAACGCTACAACAGCGTGGCTGAGGTTTATTTCCTCTGAGGCATGGATTGTATGTGTGTGTTTATGTGTGCTTAGTTCTATGAGAGTGTGTTTGTCCAATTTGTAGAGCTGCTTGGGCAGTGAGTTCACAAAACAGAGTCTAATCATTTAGAAGACAATTTCCCCAGAGAGCGGCCGATAGACAGTGTGTGCTAGTCAGCAGTGAACTGTTCTTGCCATGCCTCTTAAAATTATAATCTCAGAACACTTTGTCCACAATTGAAAACAAATACAATTTATGCAAACACCACCACAATAAAAAGTTGCACACAGTTGGTTAGCCATGGGTCAAACTTACAAAAGTGATGAAGTTGGCTCTTTTCAAAAGATAAGGATGAATGAGGCAAGTATACCCCGGATTTATCCTCGTTAAAAAAAAAATCATCACTTTAGTGGGTGTCAATGGTGAGAGTGATGATGTGTCCCGAGTGCCAAAGAGCCACTGTGAGATCATGACAAACAACATGTCACTACCAGACAGGGAGTCATCTAGAACAGCCTCTGTTTTCCTTTCCGACAGCGTCACTCTTCATGTGAGTCAATAACAGGAGTAAAAAAAAACTGACTGATGTTCACGTTT
The DNA here is from genome assembly GCF_036324505.1 of Eleginops maclovinus. Classification (NCBI taxonomy): domain Eukaryota; kingdom Metazoa; phylum Chordata; class Actinopteri; order Perciformes; family Eleginopidae; genus Eleginops; species Eleginops maclovinus. The sequence continues at coordinate 10,460,245 of NC_086371.1, forward strand.
AGTGATTTGCTTTGCTCTGCTACTAAGGCTTTTGTATACAATGCAGGAGGGATGAAAACTATTTGATGAACTTGAGTATCTTGATATTTGTGGAAGACGGTGGTTTAATTTGCATTGTGTTTATACCCCAGACTGCTGAATTGTAGTTTTGTAATTATTCAAGTCTTTTAAACTGTTTTCCCATTACACAGCCATACAATGCAGTTGAAACGTACAGAAGCTTTGCAGTAAAACAGCAGTGAACTGTAATAGATTTGAAGATGTCACTTACGCTTGGTAAAAGCAAGCTACAATACTTTCATATTTCTTTGTGGCCATACGGGACATCCAGACCAAACTTTAGTAACGACAGCCACACTCATTATTACCTCTCACTGATCGAGCGTTCACAGCCCACCCTGCAAAACAATCTCTGACAGAAAAAGAGTTGAAGTCACAGGAAGCTTGTGACATACCGCCTCTATGGGATACTTCCTGTTGGATCAGCCCTGCTTCTCAGTTAAGCTGCAAAATCACAGGGGTACCAAACACTCAATTTGAATGAATGCTAAGCCCACCAGGAGGGCTGCAGAGCCAGCTGGGAGCTTACAGTTTCATGGTTCAGGAAGAAAAAAGTCTTCAAACTCTAAAGACAAAGAAAGCTGAGGTAAAAGTCAAGTGAAATGAGACAACATGCAAACGCTGCTTCACCTCTGTTCATGCAGAAAGATGAACGTTTACAACCGGACTTAGGGTGAGGATAAAGATGGTTATTCATCAAAGACAACGTAGACATACTGTACTCTTAAATAATCATACAAATGTTTCACCTATATCAAACCACTGTCCCACAGGTACCCTTTACCGAACAGCAGTTATCACTGGTACAGTGACAACTACATTATCCAAAATGGCTTCCTCAAAAAGCCAAGCCAACATTTAAAAAATGTATACCTCCTTTCAAACTGAGATTGTGACCTCAAGCAAAACTCACAATCTGGGATCTTATTTATGTAATTATAAGACCTATTTAAGGAGTTATGCAAATGCTTAGGCCAAAAATAGTAGCTGAATAATTTATAGTTTAAACTTTCAAGAGTTCCAGAGTAGTCGAGCACCAACTCAGTATTTTAATCAGTGTATTCAGTGTTAGCCCTGCCAGCTCTGTTGCTTTTTCCCCTGCAGATTGTAGCACCGTGGTACTCACATCAGCAGAGTGGTAAAAGGTTTGTAACGTCTTGCTGCACATTAAGAAAATATAAAGACTGTGCTTGCTCTTCCCATATTCACATCACGGTGGTTTGTGAGTTACAGTAATTTGTGATAAGCTTCCACATAGCAGTTCAAGCACTTCAAATTGAAAATATATTGTAATTTATCTTTGCAAACATGATGAACACAAAGACTATAGTGTAAGCATGCAAAATGTTCATATTGCTCATACGGTGCGCTTTACTTTTTTGGCCACACACTGAACTAGAGCTCAGTTCGGGACATCTGTCAAGACTGTTACATATGTTTATTTATTTTTAATTCAGTTATTTTGTTTTCTATTGATATTTTAATCCATCTCGCACATTGTTAATCTTGACTGTATTCCTCCTTGAATAGCTTTATGTCTCCTTTCTTTCTTGTCGTCTGACTATGATTAGCAGCAGCAGTCTTAGAGAGGCTGGGCAACATCCATCTCAGTTTTAAACAGGCAGCAGCGAGAGCCAAACAACGGGCTGCTCAGCTCTCGAGCCAGCAGATCTGTTCTACCTCTAATAATGAGCTTATGTGGATTTGGCTGGTTACACTTACCCTGGAGAAGAATGAGAGTCTATTGATAAACAGACTTATACAGATACAGGCACATTTAGAGCCAAGATGGAGGAGAGGCTGCTGGCTGCTCCTGCTGTATTGGAGTGAGTCTATGGACAACACACTCACACAGACTGACACAAGGAGGGGCCAAAATGGCAGGGGATCCCCTTTTCTATTCTAACAGGACTGTGATTGACAGAAGCAGTCAGATTATTTTGTATGGGCTCCAGTTCCGTCTCTTTCAGTCAATTGCATATCTATTGTTCACTAAAACCAATCTCAGAGTGAAAAAAATCACACATCACTTCAATCATGACTCCAGTTCCAGATGGAGCAAGGGTGAATCGCTTTAGAAATAAAAAGCAGGACAATATCTGCCTAGGAATAGTATCAGTTCTGTCATCTTGAGCAGGTATAGTGGTTTGGCCAAATGGATTTTAAATGATCCCATTACACTACAAGGGATTTCCCTTGAATTATGAAACTATGCCAAATCCGTGTCAAAATGATGCATGGCTGTGTCAATGCAAGCATATTTGTAAAAGGTATTACAGCATTGTGTTTACATAATGCTGTTATGAGCTGTTCACATTTCATATAGGGCTAAAGGAACATGAGATGAATGGCTCTGCTGTGTTTAATACAATAAAGATTCAGATTAGCATGGTAGTAAAAGACTGTCAGCTGTAACTTGCCCTCTTATCTATTTCTGATAATGTGTTTAATAGTTGCATTGCTCGGAGCTCTACGTTACATTCCCTCACAATTTGTACGAGTGAAATAGGAAAAGGTCCATCACTATTCATCCTCTTTTCTAAAGCATCTGTGTGGCGGTGTGCAGTTTTTTTCATTTAACTTTAGAGACCTCTCAGTATTAACCCCTGCTGTTGGATCTGCCTGGAAGATAGGATATTGAAAGAGGATTAAAAGTGTCAGGGCCTGCTATTCATGCTCTATTCCAACATGTTTTTAAAACCTATTGCAATGCAAACACTGACATTTAGTTTCACCTCCCCTGCCCATACAGTACATACACATTTTCAGTCATTCAATCTGTTTGTTAGTATTTCTGTGCAGTGTGACTAATGTGTGAGGGTCTTTTCACCCTGATTGTTCTGATTTATGTTTTCATCTAAATGAGTATATTCATAAAAGCATTATTCATGTAGTTTGAATATTAACCCTATCTTCACAACAATACTATAATAGGATATTATCTTACTCTACAGCTTTGGATGTATGGTTTGACTTAGAAATCCATTCATCTATTCTGCTCGAGCATCCTTCACTTTGTTTATGCTAAATGTGTAATCATAAGAATGCACATCTCAATTCACTGCAGTGTGTTTTAATTTGAAAACTCAACCTAAAACTACACATGTAAACACATATATATTTTCTCTCGCAGATAGACAAACTTATCTTTATTAACGAGGTGATTTCTTTCTCATTGAAAAGTGCATTGAAGAATCAAGTGTTTAACAGATAGGTGAAATCACAGCTTAAGTTATATCAGTTTTGCCTGAGCTCATTATGATAAATTACTGCTTATTGGAAGAAGACATTTGAAATATAAGCAAGTGTTAAGTGTGACATACTGAAGGAAATGTTCCTGCCAATTTTGTGTATCAATGAATGTAAAGCACAACAAGCACAGTCACTCACTGCCCATCTGGCAATCCTCTTGTGCTCTATCATACAATTACAATATTCAGCAGTTTTATTCAGAAAGGGTTAATGTGAAATGGCTGTTAGCAAGGCATCTCAAGAAAACACAATCAATTATGATGCACTCTGCAACAGCAATCTGTTGAATTCAGCAGAGTTATTACACCCCAATAGTGTTGTACTGATCTAATCAGCAGGAAGAGACATACTAGCATAATGGATCTGATCTTCTCTGTAGAGAAGTTGGCAGATTTCTTCTCAAGAGAAGCCAAATCAATACTGCGCACTGCCATATCCAAACTAAGATAACACCAATAATGCCAATAGAATCAGGGCTGAGTGCTGTTCTAGTTTCTTTGCAGAGACATCAATGCTTGTACTCATAAAAGCTAATGATATGGATGGGCAGTGAAGGCCAATCTGCCTAAATCCGGCTTTTCAGTCTCGCCGTCCTTTCAGGAGAGTGGAAGTGGATTAAAAGACACCTCTTTCTTTACTTATCGTACACACATGTTTTTTCATTTGTTAGGAATAAATTGGAGAGGTTTAAGCTAGTGGAAAAGACCCATGCAAATATTAAAAACAAATAGACACACCCACACAAACCAGCAGCACAACAGACACACACGCACACACACACACACACACACACACACACACACACACACACACACACACACACACACACACACACACACACACACACACACACACACACACACACACACACACACACACACGCAGTAGTTAATGACACAGCTCAATGAATTGGAACCTTACAGCAGTGGTTATTTACCAAAGGCTCTGGGCTTGCTAAATGGTTGAAAAGGTATGGGTGTGAGCCAACTCCATATCTAACAAGAGTACAAATACACAATGTACAATACAGAGTGCCTTGTTGCTTTGCAGTTTTGATTCTATTTTCTGTTTATGCTTTAAATTATTAGTGTATGTTATAAACTCTGGATTTCTTAACCAATGTTTCAGTGATTTTCCTAAAGCATTACCTTTACTGATGACTAATCATCATCATAATCATCATTCTTTGTCTGCTTTTATTCATTATTCAGAGGACCTTACTCTACATTTTCGACGATTAATGCTTATCTAAAATGCTTTTATAAATGAGCGACATCTGTTGGATTCAATATCTTATGCTTAATGCATGATCATTGCAGAGATGTAGCTGGCCCAGCAATTTAAGTAATAAAAGAGGCTGTATGCTCTGTAAGAACCACAATTGTTAACCTTAATAAATACTTCCACCCAAAGAGCCCTGAACTCTCCATTTCATACACAGCAGTCTAGACTCTACTGGAGCATCAGTGAATCACACTTATTCAAATATGACCCACCAGGAAATTAATAATACTACTTCAAAGGCACCTCATGAGATTTGTGGACACCACTTAGCTCATGATCTAAAAATATACCCCATATATAAAAAAAACATCAGAAAAAGCTCAAAGGCTTTTTTCTACGTTTCAGTATAACAATTAATGCATCGCTCCAGACATTTTAGGGCAGCATATTTTAGATTGAGTGGAAAACACGTTTTTTTCTTGTGACTATAAGAGAGGACACTTTTGGAGAACTTGCTCTGCTATTTCAGCAAAAGTTTAGGGGCAAAGGAATGTAAAGTAAAATACATTAATTGGTTCTTCTTCTCCCACACATTGACTCTGATGGATGAATACATTTTCACTGGTGCATTCTGCCTCTCCCACACATGTGCTCTCTTTTTTACACTCCTCGTTTCTTTCACTCTCTCTTTTTTCTTAGTGTATGTTCTTATACGCACAGAACATTCAGATCTGTACAAACAGACGCACACATCACAGATGCAGAAGAGATGCAAATAATTTGACGTTCTAAAAACCACTAGAGTACATAACATCAGGTTAAACCTAAATACACATAATGTACAGTTTAGTAATGGGACATTTCAATTTACTTTACATGTAAATCATATGAATTCAATGTATTATATTGCAAACACCATATCCTCACATTTCAATTCATGCATGCACTTATGCAAGCATGTAGTAGATAACAGAAAACATTCAGTTTGCAGCAGGAGCACTTTATCCCCCCCCACCCAGATTACGTCATCTGTTGTCCTTCCACTGTTGATTGGGAAACAGGAATCTCCCTCCAATGTAGCTACTGGCTAGTTAAACGTATGGCTTTAAGGCAGCATTATAGCAGCAACCCGGAAAGACAGGCAGTATTAGGCAGCCAGCTACACATTCAATTCAATTCCCTCTGTAATTTAGCTGAAGCAGAAAGCTCCACAACCCATCCCCCAACTGCTGTCTTCCAAGTTAACACTCCCACAAGATTTCCTATATTCCATATGAGAGCTGGTATTAAAAACAGCATAAAGGATATAATGTATGCGGCCAGCATATTTATTTTTAGACTGCTCTGCTCTTTAGTATTTGACTAAGATTTAGCAAATTTAACAAAATCAACAAAAAACATCATTGACAAAACACAATACACCCTATAAGACACGGTAGATTAAAATGCAAATTCAGTGTTTGCAAAAATAATTCAATAGTTGTTTGGATTGTAAACTTGGTTGAAATTCTGATCCTGATTCTAATTCATTTTAAAGATTGATTCTGTATTAGTTTTAGTCTATAAGTAAGCTAAATGTTGTATAACTAAATCAATCTTTATTTTCAATAGATAAAGATGAACAGAAACAAATATCAAAGGAAAACCATAGGATCCAGGACAGAACCCTGGGGCACACCCAAGGTGAAAGCAAAGCTAAGACCTATTTACCAATAAAATATAGTTCTTACTGCTTGTGATCCACTTCTTCCTGTAAACATTAGCAACAAAGCACATAGGCCAATACTTCTACTGTTGATCATCTGCTTGTACAGACTTTGCCAGCAGAATCCATCTTTATAAAATTAATCCTACACAGCTTGCCTCATATTCTTAATTACTGCCAATGACGGCCAAGTTCAAACAGTATCATTAAAATCACTCACTGGGGGGCTGTGGACTACTGGGGAGCCTTGTTAAATATAGAGATGTGTGTATGTGGGAAGGGGTTGAAGTACTATGTTTTATTTCAATTATTGCTGTATATTCCCATCAGGCATGCTTAGCTGGGGCAACCCCCATGGATATGTTGTCAAACAATTGCAAGCGCTCATTAAAATATAATTACAGGCAGACCAGAGAACACTTCCAAAAAGCTACAGTGATTATGTTGTCACTCTTTTAAATTAAAAATAAAAACTGTATTGATTTTTTTTTTCTTTACATAATTGTCAACTAGAAAATAGATATTTATGAATAGTTATGAAAACATATTTGAAACAACATCTAATGACAGTAGCTGAATTTGTTGTAGTTAGTATTTGATACTGAAGGAAAGGTAAGACAACCATGTTGCATCAGGTTGTGTAATTTCTGTTCAAACTGTCGAGTACGAGCTGCTAGAGTTGCAAAAAGTGTTGGTCTAAAAATGTAAAATTCAATCATATTTATTGTAATGAATAAAACAAATATTAAATGTAACCCTACATATTTTCCACAAACACAGCCAACTGCAAAACTATAACGTATAATTACATGATTTCTTGACAAATTCATTTGATACAGTGATTTTTGTATGGGACTTTAAGCATTGTGTTTTTGAAAATGATTCCTTTTCAGCAATTCTTTTGTTCTTTGAGAGCTTCCTGAAAGATCAGATCCTCTTTCTCAAAATCTAACTGTATTCATGAATTTCCTTGGAGTTAGTGTCTTTGTCTGAACTGATGCCTGGTGAGAGCTATCACATTAGCCCTGTTTATCAATGCATTTGTGTGCATGAGAAGAGTGCAATCATGAGGGAGAGAGAGAGAGAGAGAGAGGAGCCAGAAGGCCTATCATCATATTATCGTCTAAGTAGTCAATAGGTCATTTGTCAGAAGCAGCTGCAAAATAAAAAGCAACAAGATCATTAGGTTTTCCTTGCTGTTTCTAAGCTTGTTTTAATCAATCACCACTGTGCCTGTCTACTGAGACCTTTGCGATACAGAACAATCTTTACTAATTTGACTACAAGGATTGCCTGTTACCATTGATTGTGTGTGTCTGCACACCCTCTGGGTGAACGTCCAACCAGCCTGTCAGTCTTCTCGGTGACGCTTGCCACACACTTGTGATGGTGGCATTTGGGAGGAACACGAACAGGAACATTGTTCGGTCTGCAACTGAATTATTCATAACGTTGCACATTTAATCAAAGATGAAGAGCCAGCTGCCACAGTCGGATATGTCACGGCTCCACCTGCTTAAAAAGCATCGTTGAACTTTTTGTTGACACCGAATTATATCAGTCCACAGATGAAGATGTGTCTGAGTGGGCACAGTGAGAATGAGCTACCCATTTCCTCAAAATATATAAATGTGTTAAAAAAAACGGGTAAAATATAAACACTTTTAGCTTTATCCTTGTTATTCATTTGACTCTATTCATTTTGCTCATGTTCTTGATGTGTTTCTTATCATCATTCATGTCACCACAGGATGTCTTCCGTAGATATAACATTTTCTCTGCGTACAGCCGGACGCTAAGCTAATCCACTAGGATAGAGTTCAGGACCCCATTCCATACACACATTAGCACAGAAACACTCATACATAAATGGAGACACTTACTGATGTGTACAGGAAGCCCTCACTGTTCATAGCCAGATAGAGTTTGGTCTGCACCCCCTGGATGGCCACCACTCGCAGCCCCACTGGAATAAGGTTGAACATGGCTGTAGAGAGAAGAACAACAGAAACAAATTATAAAAAAAGAGTACGCATTTATTTCCATTTAAAACACCTTTTTAAAGACAATTAGGCAGTGAATACATTCATTATATTATACAGCTTCCTTAAATCCTCATTTTTCTTTGAGAAAGCCCAAAGAACACTGAGCTCCACCTTGTTTAAATTTGCTGTTAAGGGGTTAAAATTATGGTCATTAGTTTTCCCTTTCTCTGTCTGGATGGGAGAGTTAGTTTTAATACCCAAACCACAAATAGAGGTACAACATAAGCTCAGGGACTTAGCCACTGTCTCCCAAGGGTAGTACAATAAAAGCAAATGAACTAAATTAAAAACAAAAGAGAGAAACAGAGAAATAGATACAATTACAAAGGAGTTGTGTTTACACAGGAATTCAAATCATAGGCTGTTGAGCTAAACTATTGCAAACAATATATATATATCACAATGTTTCGATGGAAAGAAATTGAACATGCAAACACTGTAAATGTAAATCTATGATGATAAAAATGTAAGCTGACGTCACAATAATGCCATTTTCCTGGGCCAATTGCAAAGACGCAGCATTACAAGAGTTTGAAAAATCAGAGCGAGAACACGTGCACATGCCAGTAGATTTACACGTGACACGCATATAAATCTGCCTGTGACCAGCGGGCTGAACTCGTGTCGTGAAGCTTGAAGAGCCAGCGGCCGCCCAGCTGGTCGAGGAGGTACTCCTCTCCCTAATTATTGTCTGCCTGTTGTTTACAAGCAGCTGGAAGGGATTCCATGGGCTGAATATAGGAAAGCATGTGTACTTACACCTGAAAGTCAGTAGTCGTGGTTACATACCAGAAAAACAATCTTCCTTGCATAGCAGCTGACGCAGTTATAATCTCTCTAATAAAATTCCTCATCTCAAGTATCCCTTTGAATGTTAACACTCTACATTGTCACATTAAAATAGAGACTTCCCGGTTAGGACGCATTTGATAGTAGAAATTAAATGTTACTCTCACATCAGTTAAGCCGTGACTCAGTGTGCCGCTACTCTATTTCCTCTCCTCTTGTCAACCACTTAGATTCCTATCTGCAGAAGCCTTTGAGCAAAGTGCACTATAGAGACTTTTTGATTGGCCATTTCATCTGGCCTTATCACTTTAGCATTGCACACCTACTTTTCTCCGGGCTTTCATTGTAAACAACTGCCACAGGAATGCATAATGTATTTACTTGGTAAAGTAAACAGACTGTGCCAGCATATACCTTGTTCAGTGCAAAGGTGTTTAAATACCAGAACCACTCGCTTTGTGGTCTTACGTCTACCCTTTCTTCTGCTTCTCCATGTACTAAACATACCAACAATTATGATGAACGAATGTGAGGCTTTTGGACAGATGAAGATCTGAAGTGTCTTGCTTGCACTTTACAGATACAATGATGGCTGATGAGACACAACATTTATAATAATTACATACAGTATAATCAGAAACCCTATCAATTTCTCCTCAAACTGGCTTCTCCGCATCTTAAATCATCAGATACATTCTCAGGTACGGTACGGTTGGGTTACTTAGTTAATTAACTTCAGATAACATTTAAATTGCCTCACTTTTCAAACACTAAGTTATTGACAGTCCTATAATGAAACAGCAATCAAATATGACTTAGAAAAGACGGACCGCTCTCTATGACAGATTGTTGTATCTGTTTTTTGTTTTTTTTTGTGATGCTTGCTTTGGCAGCTTTATGTAGCAAATCCTGCCAAATTGTATATTTTAAACAACCATCACTTACTATTTGCAGCACTTACTATTTACAACAGCACAATTTGTAGTGTTTCATAAACACTTCACAGTAATTGTGTGATTGATTTTTATTACGTATTACTATATTGCATTATCCGCATCCTCTCTCAACATTAACACATACTTACTAGTTCACAATCAGTCACAGCAACATATTCCAAACAAATGATTAGACAGAATAAAAACAATATGTTTGTTGAGGTAGTTTTCTTCATTAAAAAAAATATCCTCCCAACTTTTGCCACTATTTGGAGCATTCTGCAATACTGCAGTGCGTAGAATAAACAAATCCTTTCCAGAGTTTACAGATACTGTTACAGATGGCAATATCAGCAAACTTGTTTGATGAGAAAGTATTTTTTGTAAGAAGGGTCCATCTGTCAAACCAACCTGATTTGCAAACTTATTAACAAAACAATTTTTGATTTATACGAAAACATTTTGGATCTTTTTTTCCTACCACAGTTTTTAGATTCTATGATTTATGTTTTCCTCTCCTGAAACATCTCGCTACCTGAGCTGTTCTTGTCTTTATAATTGCAAAGCTCACTGAGCTTTCTTGCTTCATGCTCGCACCACGACACATATCTGCAGTCCACTTCATTTCAGAAGGATTACTAGCTGATGTACCGATGGAGATTTTCAAGAGCGGAAACTCAATTACTTCGTGGCTCCTAGAAACACCTGAGCAAACTGAAGAGGATGACAGCACCCACCCACTCACAGACCTTTCCTGGTGCAGAGAGCCACACAGAATGAGAAAGGTGATGAGGCCTGAGAAGAAGTTTTCATGATTGCATGCAGACTGTCTCTCTGCCTAACATCCATCCGCTAACAGCCTGGGAGTCATGACAATTTGGTTCGACAATAAACTCGAAGGTTAACAACGATCGCTTGTCACATTTTAAACATTTATTCTATCTGTAACTTATTCTGAGAGCAGCTTGCATGCAATTACAGCAGACTAAATATGACAGCATGATGGCTAAAAAGCTGTTGTGACAATATTACACTGCATTTCTGCTGTGGTCTGATTAATGTTCAACTGCAGTGGCTCTTCGTTGGAGGTAAATTGGGTTACACTGTACTGAAGTAAATAATGCACAACCTATATTCAGAAACAGAAATTGGATTTGATTGCATTTGTGAGTATAGTAGCGTTGCATAAGGGAGGATGTTACTGTTTCAGGTTGTTGCATTCTCAGGAAGCTCGAAAGAGACATTATTCATTCAATAGTCACAGATGAGACAACTTCTCTTAGGACTCCAGCTAAAACACAGAAAGGGTCCACTTTGAAGGGAGAGAATATTCATTAAATAGGGACATTTAAGGACATGAGTCAAGTTTGAACATTTTAATACAATAGTAAAAAGGTGTCCGCAATTAGATTTGCATTTCTCTGATGTGAATTACACTTCAGAAGTCTTCCAATGAATTTGCCTAATTCTGGGTCTTGAATAGAAACTGTATTGTCTACTTACAAAGATTAGGGTTGAAGAAATACCATTGCATTTGTATAGTGTGAAATGGTAGCCTCCTCCTTCTGAAGAAAATGATAAAGAGTTGAATTACAGCTCTGTGTTTTGATTCTCTAGATACACAGTGGGCTTGCTAAGTTGTGATGCAACAGAACAACCTAGTTGAAACTCTTTACTGTGGGAGATGAATCACTGGGATATATGAGCTAAAGCTGTCATCTCAGCTACAAACTACAGTAGCACAAATCTGTGTGTGTGTGTGTGTGTGTGTGTGTGTGTGTGTGTGTGTGTGTGTGTGTGTGTGTGTGTGTGTGTGTGTGTGTGTGTGTGTGTGTGTGTGTGTGTGTGTGTGTGTGTGTGTGTGTGTGTGTGTGTGTGTGTGTGTGTGTGTGTGTGTGTGTGTGTGTGTGTGTGTGTGTGTGTGTGTGTGTGTGTGTGTGTGTGTGTGTGTGTGTTTGAGTAGGTCCTCTCCCACCATCACAAGACACCAGTAACTCCAAGAGGACTGTGCTCTCCGTCACCATGGAGACAAGCGCACCCAGCGCCTAACAACGCTATTTTTGGAGCAGTGCAAAGAGCCTCACTCTTCCTCCTTTTCCTATTCGGCAGCACTCTTTAATTTTCTCTTCAAAAACTGTTTTTGAGCCAATTCGGGACGGTTGTTATGCAAGTCAATAGAGGTAATGGGTGAGGTGGTCAGTGTGTCAAGTGTAGTACAATGTGTGATCGTAAATAGAGATGTTGTGATTTCCATCATTTAAGTTCTACGTACAGAGTCAGCTTTGTGTAGTTTCATTTTTTACCATCATTTTATTATGAGATTGTAATCTGCTAGGACAGCATCCCACATGCACAGAGCTGCTATTTATATGTGAGATACACACGCCACCTCCACCAGGGGAGTAATTGAATACTGAGTTACTAATTCAGGGACTCCAGAAGTGTTTACATCTGCTTAGTGTCGGATTATAGTAAGTATTACATCAAAGCTGATTCAGTGTGTCATGTAGATATGTACTCTACAATATACTGGCAAAGTGAATTTAACATACGTCACTAACCACTCTACCATTCTAATCTTCAAAAGCATAGTGTTCACTGCACTGTCTAATTATGAGGTGGTGTATTTCAACTGTATTGTTAAAAGACATATGGCTGTGGTGTTACTCTTCCATTGATCTCCTCTTTAATCTGCCTATTGGGAAACAAAGCTGGTGGGTGTAATGGCAATAATAAGGATGCACCAAGTATAAGACATTACTGGCTCTCACAACAGAGGATGATTGTACGAGAGTAAAAAGCCAATCGTTGTGAGTGTTGAGGTTGCCATAGGATTGACTTTGATTGGATGAAATAAACCACTTATCCAAACTGCAGCCCTTAAATGCAGTGGCAGTAAAGAAGTAAGTGTTTTTCTCTGTACTATGGACCCATTAAAGCACACTTTTGAAAAGTTTGTAATGGTCATTAATGGTGTAATTACCAATTTAGACGAAGAATTCAGGGTGGGATTCAGGCCTCAAGATACGAAACTATCACAATACCAAAGTCATGACATGATGATATGTTAGCAATCTTAAACGCTTTATGATTTGCCGACTATTTCAATAACATTTATTTGCTATATAGCAAATTATTACCTTTTTTTTAATGTCAAATTATGCATCTGTTTTATCTAGTAGGATTTTGACGAGGTTCCCCCTGACCGACCGTACAACATGGCAATAAAAATAAGGGGCACATAATATAAGAGTGAAACTTACTGTAACCATTGTCCTCCTCCTTCGTTCCATCAATGGTTCCATCTGCTTGCAGCTGCAAGTGGAAACCTTGTCGACTGTAGAGCTTCGTCACGATCCCCTTCAGCTGGGGCTCTGTGGAGCGGACAAAAAAAACAGGAAGACACAGGAATGAAACCACAAACTTTAGAAAAACATGAAAGTTACAATGAGATGTCACACGTAGCCTTCTAAGGGGACATTTTAAAAAGCATCAGTTTCAGTTTACTGCTCGCCGCCATTTTGGAATTACTGGAGCCACAAAATTCAGTTTAGTCAAAGGGTATCAAGACTGAGTGAAACCACAGAGGGACAAAAAGGAGCAGCATGACGGCTGACTTTGATACACAAACACAATCCCCACTAAAAACATGTCAGAAGAAGCAATTGAGCTATTAAGATTTAAACTTCGCTTGACATTTTTGGGTGAATCCTGTGTTGTTGAATAGTTTTGAATCCAGAATGTTGCAGTTTAAAATACTTCACTGGCACAAACTCCTTCATGGTGGTTGGAACTTTATGAAACAGGACCAATAAAGGCTCTGAGATTGCTGATATTGTTACTGCGTATTTCACTCTGATCCTGTAGTTGCTTTACACAGTGCACGTCACTTTTATTATAAAGAATTTGCCTAAACAAAACAGCAGGATGTTTAAATCAAAAACATTTAAACATTTTAGTTTCTTTAACATTTGCAGTTTGGTCAATGTTCCTGTATCCACAATCTGCAAACTTTCTTTGTTTTCTCTTCAGGGGAACTGATGCAAAAAAGGCAGCCCCTATGGCTCTACACTTGAGAAGTCAGACCACAGATGGAGAAGAGCAAATCAAATCAAATCAAATTTTGAAAATGGCTTAGGGGCGTGAGGTGGCTCAGTGGTCTAAGATGGCTGATGACGTGTGTTCTATGACACCCCTTCTTTCTCTCTTCATGCTTACCATCGCTCTCTGCATATGAACTGTCCAATACAGGTAGAGTTTAAGTTAGAAAATATAAGTTTCAAATGCCTTGAATACTTGGTTTTTGCCGTCAAAAACATCTAGATCCTAGTCTCGATGAAATCTGTGATGTGTATGTACGACGACAATTTGAGTACATTTAATTTTGAATTAAAATATGTCGAAATCTAAGTGAAAATAACATAACTTGTGTAAATGGTGCCCAAAATGTGAATTCATTTTTTTAACATTCGGAAAAAGGATCTCTATTTAAATACTAGTTAAACACATTTAAAACAAGGACTATAGTACATAGAGCAAGACAATAGAGATGGCTTTACTATCAAATTTGAAAAAGTCACACTATCACATGTCTGAACATACAAACAAGCTCCAGTGAGTCTAAAAGACAATAGTTTGAAGTGGCAGATGATTTACTTTTGAAGTGGCTGTGCAGCCTGTCTGTGTTGTATCAGTGTAATGTCTGATAAGAGCTAAGTGCTCTCTCCATTCCCTGGTTACTGTCCCTGGTGGAGTGTCCTTTACTGTGGTTTACCAAACCTTTCATCTATCCTTTCATCTCACTTACCTTTCAATACTGCCTTTTCTGCCCTTACTTAGGTTACCTTTGCTGCTGAGAAGTTGTGTGTAGTGAAAATATAACAATGATTTTTTTTGTGAAACTTTGTACTTTGCGTTATTATGGCATAAAAGTAATCTGAAATTGATTTCATTAACACACATGTACTTTAAACACAGAAGAGCGTCATAATCTACACACTGCATTACCAGACAATGCACAAAAGTACATACACGGCTGAAACTGAAAGATGCCAGCCCTCAGACAACATCTTCTTCTTTGCTGTCATTGCTTTCCATACAGGATATGAAATGTGAAAGGGAGAGGGGTGCAGAACTGAAGAATAGTTATGTTGTTGCATAAGCATGAACCCTAACCTCCAGGTGCATCATATACAGAACTGCTTGGAAATCAAGATGTTGGGTTGATAATGTTTGGAAGAAATCTCATATCCGACTGATGCCTGTCATATCCACACACGCATACAGAAACTGACACAACTAAGAAAAGGTGAGCTTTGGGCCTGAGTAGGATGTGATCAGTTTGGATTTGCAGCTGCGGTCACTTCTGCACTACATTGGTAAGGGGGTGGGTGCTTCAGGCGACAGAGACACATTTATGTCAATGCATTGATAGAAGGGTTTTAAGAGCTGCCCTGGACCTTGGCTCACATGTGCTCATAATACTTTTGTTATACTTTTATAAATGTATAGGTACTAAGCAATATACTTATAGTTAGCATTTTTGTTCTTGTACTATCTGCCGAAAATTATTTCAGTTGTACGCATCATCAACAAAGAACTTGGCCAAATGTGGAAATCTAACTTTCGAGCTGTTTGTGAGGTTAAATGCAAAACCTGCCTTATGTTTCAAATCTGTGAATGTGTATATTTTTTGAAGTTACAGTCTACCTAAAGGTAGCATGTTGAAATCTATTAATCCTTTTAGAGACTGATAATACAGAAATAAAATCACCTACGATTAATTTATTATGCAGTAAGATCTAACAGTGAGCAATGACCTGTAAGTGACCGTGAAGTCTTAAGTGATTTCCTAACTCGACTTAATAATACGTTTTGTATATATCTTGTCCGGTGTGGCCTGGATAAGCGGACAGTGAAGAATCAAGTTCGAGTTTAATATATCCCTCATCAGTGAGATGCCAAAGGTGACTTCTCTATGGACAAAATAAATAAACAGCCTCTTTTCTCCTTACAACTCTGACGGACTCATTCATCTTTAGAAATCTGCATAGGAATGGAGCAGTACTCGGTATAATCTCTGGAGTTTAGATTATTTTCAAAAAGTAATCGCACTCTACAGTAGATGAAGCTATAGTGATCCTGAGGATGATTGCCCGATGAAATTTCACAACAGACCTGGTCGTCTCCTTCGCCTCTTCTTGGAGCCAAAGAGTTTGACCCGGGAAAAAACGTTCAGTCGGCTGGGTTTCTCACAGCTTCCCTTGGCTTTACTGGGGCTGCTAACGCAGCGACAGGCATTATTCTTCTCCCGCTCCCTCGCCTGCCTTTTCTGCCTTATGAGGGAGCTGGCTATCGCCGCAGCCATGGCCAGTTTGGCTGCGGAAAAACTTCCGAAGAAGCGTGAAAATAATCACCCAGAAAACTGAATCCCGAAGGTAAACGTCCAGGCGCAACAACGAAGATTTGTCAAATAACAAAGAGTATGCCAAGTTGGCTATGGAGAGTAGACCAAACGATTAGTCCTAGTAGTGCGATAAAGCCTGTTAGATAATGTCCAAATGAATCACGTTTCCAGAATTTGGGCGTTATAAAGTCCGTTGCATCTCCCAGAGAAAAAAGTGAAACTTAACAAAAAATAAAATACTTTCACTATAGCACGTTGCATGTTCTCCCAACTGTATGTCCCTGCATCAGAACAAATATGCACAAACCCAGTCTCCGTAAGCGGTTTTGCATTAAACCACTTAACTACAATGCCGCGCACATGGTGCTCGGGTAGCAGACAGTGGTGAATGAAGCTCAGTGCACAGCCAAATGATGGAAACACCTGTTTGCAGACAGCAGGAATGTTTGCAGGGGTCCTGCTTTCTCTAATCCCTTACTGAAGCTGCTGCTGTCACAGACTTAACAGCGTGCTTTAGAAAAGGCAAAGCAGAGCATGTGAACGAATGGCTAAAGATCCATTTGTGTTTCTGATTAGGTTGAAGCGAGGCAATAGCAGCAGTCGCATCATTGTGGGTGCAGTATCCGAGCTCAGCGCAAAGCACAGACTCAGCTGCTCAGAGCATCCCACCGACAACCTGGAGAAGAGCAGTGGGCGAGGAGGGGGAGGGCAGGGAGTCTAACTAGTGAGATACACATCAGGCAATGTGTACGCTAAAGAAAATCTCCATACAGGCTGTCATATGGGGTAATTCATGTCACATATTCGGATAATGGGATGTATTCGTGGGGGCGGAGAGTGACAAAGAGGAGAAAGACAAGAGAAGAGAAAGAAATACCACACGTTTCGGTATTTTATTAAACTACGTTGGACATACAATAACAAAAAAGTGAAATACCTACTAATTCAGCTCGGTCCTAACGAATAAAAAAAACAACATATTTCTAACTTGTGCGAGGGCGAACGTCCACTCGTAGAGGAACTGCCAAAAATAAATTAAATAATAAAATGAAATGTGAATTATTAGCTAATGAAACTGCCCACTAGAGAGTGCAGATAAATGCAAGGGATTTGACAGCAGGTAACGTCATCAAACGTCAGCAGTGATGTTAACGCAAGATGAATAAAGTCGAATAAGCAGCGATTTATTATACATTACAGAAAATGCCTCTAACCCTAGGATTACACAGCATCATACATTCACACATAATTAATGTGATTTTTTTTTAGTATCTGAATACACGCTTATCCCAACTTTTTCTCCATTTTTTTTCTGTATTAGTTATTGTTATAATTATGAATTTAGGTCATAAGAATGCCCACGGAAAATCGTGCGTTCAACATAGTTTTAGTGAGAGTAACTCCACACCAAAGGTGATGTCCTCACATTGAGGGCTCTGTCATTTCCCCTCTTTGCAGGCAGGTTATATTGCTTGCAGACAGGCTGCTTGTATTTGTTTCTCAGCTCTGGAATTAGACCCTAACCAATGGTGCCATCTACAGTCCTTAATCAAAACTGCCGCATACTTTTTTCCATTTCCTCCGTTTAATAATATAGAGTAACACACCTCATTGTTTGCATTTGGACTTAAAAGATTGAATACAAATCGTACTATTATTAAGTGTGAACCTTTGCTAACATAGAAGTTAATACAACATAAAACGCTCTGAAACTAAACATCACACCTTTTTATATATAAACATAATACAGTTATGTGATCTTAAAAAATAGAAAATCTCCAAACAAACAGCGACAAAAATCCAGTGAAAAACAGCAGAGATGCTCAAACGCTGAAGGCAGCTCCCTTACAGCACCACGGAAAGCTCCAAGGCGGTGAACCAAGAAAGCCACAACTTATCAACAAAATGATGTCCCACTAAACTTCACTACAAACATAACTCAAAGCCATATACAATTTTTGAGTCAAAAAAGTGGAAAGCTGTGTCTTAAAAACACTCGATAATAAAAATAATTTAATAAAAAGTGAATAAAAACAGCATACACTTAAAAACAGCAGCCTACCTGAAACGGATTTTCTCAATGGAAAAGTCATGATTCTCTACAGCGAAGCCAAAGCGGTGACTCGGATAGAAGTCGTTGTGAAGTGGAAGCGAGTATAGTCTACATTCAGCAAAGTTCAAACCATTGTCAGACTGCTGTCAGAGGCGTAGTTGAAGAGAAAGTATCGAGGCGTGGCCATCAACAGGAAGATCATTACAGGACATTAGCGACATGCCATTATGACTTCTAAAATGCTCATTAAACATTCATCTGGAGGTCTTGTTGATCCGGCAAACACGGGCGTGTGTTCGCTGTGTTTCTGCGAACGGAGGGGCTGGATTGAAGGAAAGTGATCGAAAATGCAGGCTGAGATTGTACTTCCTTCTTGAGGGAGGGAAGACTTTGCTCTCATATTACAAAAAATGATGTAAAATGATCCGATAATGCCTTTGGCTAAACCGGTTATACAGGCCCGTCCACTTTGGACTGAAATATATATTGATGTACATTCAACCGAGACAACATGCATTAGGCAAAGTGTTTTTAACAAGGACAGACAGTTCCCTGTAGAGTCCGTTTTTTTTCTCTACAAATCACACAGTTATTGCTGAGACTGACCAAATATGGCATGAGGTTTGACAGTATCACGGCATGCATTACTGACAAAACACGGCATGAAAGTGTGGCCTCTGGTTTTGCAACAAGTACAGCTCGATTTCTTATTAGTCCCAAAAGGTATGGATTGAAATGTAAAGTCTATCTTTCATAAAAGTGATTACAGAGATAAAAGCGGAACTATTGATTTGCTCTATGTAAAGATGGACTAAATAATGAGCTCTGAGATAATAAAGCCTTAGTACATTTATTTATTATGCAGTCCACTGAGCATGAGTAGCTTTGACCACTAGATGGAGCTAGTAGACTGGCTATCTGGAGCAGCAGATTAACCCCAAAGGTTAAATCCGCCTAAAATCAAAACGCAATCATGTACCTCTTTACAAACAGCATCAGTACTTCCTAAATAATCTAAACTTAACTTACCAGCTGATTTTGATCTTGAAAAAACATCACTTTAACATTTCATAAAATCTAGTGCTAGTGCAATAATTTCCCTTTCTCATAGCACTCACAAAAAAGTGCAATATTAGCAGGTTACTACTATATATTTCCAAGGACACATACTGCACTACATCAAAGTGAACCAACACATTTATGAAGTCACTGCAAATAAATAAATATTTGATTCAGAGAATGACTGATAATGCAAGATGCTGACTATGAACATGTGGAATAAAGTAGTGAAACTACGATTATGAATAGCTTACAGGTCAATACCAATATATGGATTTGCAAGAGATGTGGCATAAATGACATGTAACATACCGCAGATTTTAAAGCATTTGTTTTCCTGTTATTGGCTTTCTCTATAATGGCATAGAGAAAATGTAGCCTTTGCTCCAATACAGTCTAAGAAAAGATTTGGCAAAGTTAATCAAGGTTAAACTGCGCATAATACAGTAATTCTACATTCATCACATACACGGGAAATGTGTCTACTTGAATGTGGTGTTTGAAGTTATTATCAGCAAGTCATACAAAACGTTACTGTAGCTATGTAATGCAAAACTGTACTATAGTTGTGATAGTGTGTAACTATGTAAATATAAGGTATATTTATTATGTTACATTTGAAAAATACATAGATCAATAAAAAAGCAAACTGAATGTGGGACTAACTTAGATATTAACGTATATCACATGTGTTGTATACTGTGAGTCCCTGTTAAATGTGACCTCTCCCACAGCAGCATAGCAATAGCTGTGGATGATGCTATAAAGTAGGGATGCAGTGCTCCTATCCTATAATACATGTTAGTACTTCACACAGGAAAAGGTGTATTAAGATCCTCTAAACAACCTTATTTACAGTGCAGTATACACTATCTCTGTGTGGTACTATCTGATATATCTAATTCTGCCAGGAGCAAACATAGACAGACTGAACACCAGAAGTAGAGCTTCTGTCATCCCACTACTGATAAACCTGGGCCATCACTCAAGCAGACACCGTGGCCCTACAGGAGGATGGTCGAGTTTATCACTGACAGTTAGGAGGACAGAAAACCGTATTGAGTCGAGCCGCATTGTACAACAGCGACGCTAATCAAATACCTAAGATAAAGCTAAAGAAGGTGCACATGTGTATAAGCCTGATAATGTCTGTTACACTGTCGCTGCTTTTCATAGCAGCAGCCAAACATTATGGAGGAGGTAAAATAAACAATAGCATACAATAGCGGGAAGTGGAACTGGTGAGATAAATACAGGAGAGACTTTTTATGTTTTAAATAGACGTGGTGTTGAAAGAAAAATGGTATGAATCATACGCTTTTGTTTCATCCTAAGTGCTGCAGTATCATTTGTTTTCAAACGTCTCTGAAGAATATATAGATCTAGTCCTCTTGTCTTTTTGCAATGTAAAACAGGACTATATTTGACTCATTTGAAGTGTACCACAGCCTTTTTAGTGTGATCAATTGCAAGTGAAAGTTGGCCGCTGATAAGTCTTAACCTATCAGATGAGTGAAAAGCCTCTGGTTTTATCAAAATGTAACGAAAGTTTCTGTCCCAACACTGACCTCTGTAACCTAAACCTGTATACAATGTGTTACAACAAGTCAAGCATGTAACACACAAGGACATTCATTAATACACACACGCACACGAAAGCTCTCTCTGTGTCTTTGTGTTTTTCTGCTTGGTGTAGCAATGTGCCATGGGCAAATTAATTACTGTCGTGTCCCAAAGTTAAGGTAGCTTCTTGGGGGACAATTCACTGTACTGAACTCTCACACATACAGGTTGACAAAATAATTAAGAATAGCTAAAAGCATACACTTCGGTAAGTGTCCCTCAGCAATCATGTGTGCAATGTGTACAATGAACTCTGATTGTATCATGAAAGTAGTGTCCAAACCTAGCCAGATAATGTACTCACTTTACTGCTAGCAGATGCGTTTAAGAGAATGAGCAGTGAAGAGGTGTTTTTTCAGTCCAAAATACGGAATTAGAAAAGACTTGCAGGGGGTTTTTAATCAAAAAACTGTTAAACATAGTCATATGAAAAGTGCCATTCAGGCTGCACACACACCTGACTTCACAGACCCAGAAGGTCCCTGCACCGTTCTGCTCTCGCCCTCTCTGTCCACCAGGGAGCAGAGCTCTAAAGTAAAAGCGGAGAAATGCCTGGGAGCTGCCAAGGTTGAGCACTGTGTTGACCTCCGCATTATTAAATATAACCAAACGATTAAAGCTTTCTCCTCTTATTAATAACCCGAGGCTGTCATGATAACACCAAGGGTTTAATGAACATTTAAATTCACAGAGAAAAGTGCCTTCAAGGGCAAACACTGCATAAATGGGGAGGTTAACCTTGCTCCTGGAGTCTAATAGAGGGCAAAGTTGCATACTATGATTGTGCCACTGATTATATCAAGATATTAACTGTCCAAGTAAATGAATATCTTAACATATCATTGGAAAATGCAATGGCAGGATTTTGAGTTGAACCTCTTGGTACAGAGTGTGGGGATAAAGTGAAATAGGACCAGGGGGAAAAATAAAAAGATCTCTGATAAGCTCAAAGTGTTAATGCTTTATTCAGCCCTCTGGCAGCTTTCTGCTGGCTGTCTGCTCTTTGTGCGTGCACTGGTACAGTAAATCCACTACAACAGCAGCTCCCAGCATGCTAGGCCACCAGCGCCATAGTGATACCACTGGTTACCATGGAGACTGCACACACGTAAGAGGGTGTGTGTGTGTGAGAGATAGAGGGAGGGAGAGAGAGAGTGTGCACGCTGAGAATGGGGGTTGGCTAATGCATAGCAAGAAACCATAACTCAAGGTTCCAGTAGAGGAGGGGGCTAGGGTACAGTCATGGCCGACTGCCTGCCAGACTAGTGGCAATGATTGTGTGATCCATCCCCCACAAAGGGCTGTGTTCAGGGAAAGGAAGCAGGGAGTCAGTAGGCTAAAACTGAAATCCACTAGTCCTATTATTTTCCTAGCACACAAGCATGATCTTCACCTGTGTGGACAAACTCTGCCAAAAGGTGCCAAAAACTGTAGCTTTGTTGCAAACCATTAGTGAGGAATAATTACAGGTCTTTTGTCAATGCTGGAACGGATACACTGTAGAAACCATCGGTCGTTCACTGTGCTTTATTATTATGTGTCTAAAGTACCAGAACGTTACATTTTTTAACAATGTGAATCATATTTTTAGTTGCATTAAAAATAACATAAAACACATAGGCTGTACTTTTCAAACGTTAACACTGTATTGATGATACCTGAGCTGTGTGCCAGCCCGTTCCTCGTTAAAACACTAGCATCTCAATCTCACTTTAAAACAGGGAAAATAATTAGGAGCAGAAAAACACAATGCCTGGAAATTTCTATTCAACCTCTCACCTCTTGTCTAACAACTGGCTTCAAAGTAGTACTGATCAGCACTGCCATATTTCCTCTCACACAGCGAGAATAACGGTAGATATTTTTACCCAAGAGAAAGGAACACAATTCTATTTTCTACATCAATAAAAGATAAATATGGCACTGGAAAATGTGTTGAGCCTCTGCCAGACATTTTGTATCTGTCTTTTTGATAATGATACAAATAGATGAGGATGTGCACTGTTAAAAATGATCATCCATTAGATTTTTATTTCCAATTTGGATCTTCACTGCATAACGGAAGAGTCAAGAGTTCTTCATGTGGAAGAAGAGGAGGTTCATCATCTCAGAAATTGACATTTCAATTGATCTTCATTCATGCATGCCTGGACCAGTTGCACAATATGGGATTAGATATTCATGAAGTTCTTTCATTATGTAAATATCACATTTTGCCACTATAAGAATAACTTAATAAATATATCATTTTGGGATTATAATTGGTCAGTGAAATTGAGGACATTAAAAACCAGAGGTCTTTGCTTTTGTAACTGTAACATTGACATTATACAGGCTTTACTCTGTAATTGTATTAAAATGTTAATATCCCAGTCCTTCTCAACCTGTATTGTCACTTAACAACATGTATCTGTTTGGGAGTAGACCTTAAAAGCTTTTCTTTTTGGTATACTTTGAAATCAGTGTATAAAATACTGCAAATACACAAATGAATACCTTTACACAGGCTTGGCTTTATATAATCTCTCACTCCTTGATTTAACTTCATTTGAATAATTGAGCTGGGATCTATGCTGTGGGGCTTTCACATGCTGTTGCGTTTGCATTCTTTGTGTCTGTATGTGCGTGTGCGTGCGTGCGTGTGTGTGTGTGTGTGTGTGTGTGTGTGTGGAGAAATCTCAATCAGAGGCGCCAAACGGTGTGTGAAATGGCCAGAGTTCAGACAGCAGCGTGCAGGGAATGACTAATGCTGTACCAGCGATCTGCTCTCATTACCCCCGACACAAGATTGTAAAACTACAGGCAACAGAGGCTCCCTATTCCTCTTGTCCTCAAACTAGCTAGAAAAAATGTAGATGGTTGGCGATACGTTTACTAAAAAGCTTTAGGTCATAGACCCTGAGACTAATTATTTCTGATAATAACAGAGTCTGGCATGTCCTCTTTGTTTCTTTGGTGTCCTGAGCAGGAATATGATAAGGAGTCAGGTTTATTATACACTCAGGATCAGTTATGAAACATCAATGGGCTGATGTCAGCCGGCCATGATTTTGTTAAGGCTGCTAATTGAAATATAATATCTGTGTGTACATGGACAAAATGTGTGTGGATTTTACCACCGACTGCAGGACCCAGCAGTTATCAGGTCCCCTGGGGGATTGTGGGTAAATCATAGCCAATGTTGTTGCAAGCCAGATGAACAAGTCCCTGTGACTGATCGCTGTGTATGGAGACACAGACAGGTTGAATGCTTTACAGCAGCAGAGAACTACAGCAACATTGTGAGTTTGATTCAATGAACAAGTCTCAGCTCGGTTTACAGGGAACATATAATGTAATTTTGTACATCCACTGTACAAAATCTGATTGGTACATCTAAGGCCTGTTTCTGGGTTAGCGACCCTAAGGACACATTACTTTTCAATCAGTTAGCTGAAGTAGTGCATGGGAAGATAAGATCATTAAACCATGATGTATGCACCCTGGCACTTTTGTATGTAGATAATTCAACAAGCACACATCGATACATGAATAAAACCCACACATGCACACACAGGGAGCCAGCCATTAAAATCTAATAGAAGTCTCTAAATGGCTGTTATCAGAACAACATCCAGTATCTATCATTGCCAGCATCACAACAGGAGGTAGCCGGAGGAGGGAATCAAGTGTGGGGGAGGCTCCCTTGCCAAAATGGATGACTGAGCAGCTAACATGTGTGAATCATACATGGTAAGTCAATGGAGGCCCTTTGGCAATATCCATCACAGTGGGAAAGCTACAGAGAGGAGCTCAGAGACCATAATCGACAAAATCACTTTTATTTTCTTTCAAGTTATCCCTCCTCCATTAGGCAGAACACACTCAGGAAATAGGCTCCCATCACACTGAAGAGGGACATCTGGTATCAAAGAGAAATCAAGCCAGTGAGCAGGCGCCAAAAGAAAAAAAAGCACAGACTTTCTGAAAGTTTGTATTAATAACTCCATGCTAATTTTACCCCGTCTAGCTAGAGCCGTCTTAGTCCCAGAATACAGTAAGTGAAGTGATGTTGTCCTACATATCCCTTCCAGACTGACACATCAAGGAAGGGAATGGAGTGAGATTAAAGGCATCATCTCAGACACCAGCTGGCTTAAACTGTCTGCTTACTGATGGAGACACAAAGGAAAGCTCGGAGACTGGCTCGAGAGCGCAAGGTCATGCTTCATCATTTTTTAAGAGTTGCTAACTTAGGACATATTGTTCTCGTAGGTGATGGACACTACTTCACAAGGATTATGAAAGTGGAAACGGTGCTATTCTTGAAACTAAAACTGTAGCTAACATGATGTTTTGATTTAGAAGTGGCAAGTAAAGGTTTCTTAAAGGAGACGAAAAAAATGTCCTTCTTGTGCTCACTTGGTGACAAGGAAAGCTGACTGCTGTATATATGTTTGTCATCTCTTTTATCCAGATATTTGCATCAAACCATCATCTTGTCTATTAACAAGGTCCATGTCCTCGAATAACCCTGTTACGTCCCATGTCTGGCCTCAAGAATAACTGAACATTATGCAACGAGGTCAAATGTGCAGTTCAGCGAATTGGGTGTGAACATTAATGAAGCTCATTTAGTCCGGCAACAGAATCTTTATTTCCCCTGCCACTGTTGCATTTCCTTAAGGAAGTTATTGCGAGATGTATTCCCCTGATCTAAAACACAGCAAAGTAGCATGTTAAGCGTTCTTTAAAGTGAATGCGCGGTGAATGGTTGCATATGGGTTCTATCTCTGGTACTACACTTAAGTTTAAAATAATTATGATTACAAAAAGACCATAATTTGTTGAAGCATGTCGTTGTGAATGCATGGTTTGGATTGGCATGGATCATATCAGTGTACTTAAAAGCCCAAAGTGTTAGGCGGAACAAATTGGCTAAGCTGGAAATTACACGACAGGAGACATGACTCAACTTATGGGAGTGGGTGGGTAAATAGGTCATGTTCCCTACCCAACACGGAGTATTCCACTTTTCACTTTCAGTCCCTGTGCATGCGAGTAAAGTCAGAACACAGAGAAATCAATGGAAACATAATGACAATGGATGGTAGTGGACCTGTGTTCGAAATTGAACAGGTGGGAGGAGCTGAGCAGAGCTGAAACAGTGGAGAACCCTGCGAGGTATGAAGTAGGCCAAAACACAGCAGTAAAGCCGTAATGGCTCTCTGTGCGCTGTAATAGGCACATCATGTGAAAAGCAACACAGAGTAGATGCTACACAGAGTAGCATTGAACTTGTAAATCGTAATGAAGCCTGCAATCATAACACAATGTTATTTAATCCCTTTGCGGACATTACGTCATGCCAAGAAATTAGCACCCGCCAGCAGCCAAGGGCTTGTTAACTATCCCGCTAACTACAGAAGTGTGTCCTGGACTACACTGTTTTAATGACTTCTTATACTATAATAAAACTTCTGAATACCAAAACTAAACTCTTTGTTTCTCTGGCCTAGTCCATTTCTTTCATTGTCATAGGCTTCACAGATATTAACATGTTCAAAAGAAGCTTGAAAATTAGCATCAACAGTGTATTTTTGCTCTAAATCATAGTTCTACAAAATTGTACCATACTGTCAATATGTACTGAAGGTACATGATCAATTCATTTGCATATTATTTTCTTGATCTGTAAAATATCAGGCAGAAACCCAAATATATTTAGTTTAATATGAAATTAAAGTTCTCCATATTAGAAAGGGCGAAAATTGTTAACTTCCATTTTAATTTTTGCATAGAAATATCAGTTATTATCATAAAAGTAGGACATTTTATTGCGGCTCTAATGTAAGATTTGTATACCCATTCAGCTCTGTGTAAACAAGTGTCATGAACCAAGAAAAGTTACAGGAAATTACAAAAAACTGAAACATGTATTTTTGGTGAAAACTTGTTTGAGTGCTGCATTCAAGTGCAGGTTCTCATCTGAAAGTACAGTCTGGTGGGAGCAATTTTATATTCCTGAGCTACAGTATGTTGTTGAAAATCAAGTAAGTAGTATACACATTGCAAAAGTATGTCAATAAATGTAATGTAAATGATTGTAAAAGTTGTTTTAAAAAGCACTTAATTCAGATTTTTCTTTTACAAAAATGGGCTTACAGTGTGTACAGCTCCCACTGTTGTCAGCTGGGTTCTTAAATTAGTAATTTGACAGTGTCAAAGCAGCACCAGCCTCTTATATTTCTTCTTCTTTTTGAGATGGACTCATCTGTCTGCAATATTCAAGCATTCTCCAGTCCTGCTGTCTTTATGAACTCATCAAAAAGGATGAAGAAGGATCCAAAAAGTCCAAAGGCAGCACAACTGAGTCTTTGCTGCACTGCGTTCTGTGAATGCAATGTGTGCATTTTGTGTGGTGCAATCCTTGTGACATATTGACCAAATTCAGTTTTACACTTTCGTTGTGACTAGATTTGTGCAGGTGTTGCATAACAACATGTTGACTGGTTGTCTGAACTTCAAAGGGTGGGTTGATGTCAATGAAGGCCTAATCTGTAGCTGTGTAGGTGTATATGTCAAACTGGACAACTTGAAGGTTCTTAATTGCTGCTGCTTGTTTAGCTTTGATACAACCATGGGGACATCTCAAGCAACACCTGTAAGATCTGCATTTTTGTTCCTGCTCGTCTTACAATTAAATTCAAAATGAATCTAACTACTGTAAATGTGAATACCTGCTCTGATAGCAGGCCCAAGAACAGACACATTTTACAGTCATTTTAGTTTGTTAATTGAGACGGATGAAGAGAAAAGACCACAACATAATACAGATACTCTAACTAGGTCCAGTTTGTTCTTTGAATGACCGTTAAGGGAGTAATACCACGATGTCCCTCATTCTCTCCGGGTGCTACCCTCTATCAGGCCCTATGGCTGGATCGACCCATGTTGCGTGCAGTGAGTGAGAGGTCATGCTTTTACTTGATTGAGTGACAGCAATGAACCTTCTGCTACCAATTGAAGGATCAGTGCAAATGGCTGGAGTCCATATCACATTACTTAGACCAAGTTCCCCAAGTAGCACAGCTGCTGCGGCATTTGTCTGTGAAGCTCTGTCTGTTTACAAAAGTAGCCGCAAACATGTAAAGATATAGAACAGGTTTGTCTCAGTACTGGATGGATCTGATTTTCTTAATGATTGAAGAAAAATTAACCATCCTTGAATGTCTGGGCATGACCTGTGACACAGACCATTCAGGGTCAATGTGTGTGTATTTGCAATTGAGGGGATAACATGTTGAGATTAACATATTAACCCATGCTTTGGCAGGCGGAGGACAGGGATTAGAGAAACTGCATGACACTGGCCTGTAGTGGGGATGTTTACGTGTGATCATCTGTACAGCTGAAAGACTGCATCCCTGACTGCCTGATTGCTTCACATTACATCATACTGAACATGCATCTGAGGCCTGCAACATCCTACACACACACACACACCAACAGAGCAGAGCCACCCTCAGTATTTTCATTAGTATATTGAGGCCCACATCATTTGCTCACATGTGTAGTTTACTTTTTTTAATTGACATTGTAGCACTTTGACCTTTTCGTGAACTTTTGAAGACATGAATTTGTAACTGTTTTAGAAAAACGGATAAGAGAAAATGTAAGAGAGAATATGAGAGAAGAAGAAATATGAGAGGAAGAGAAAACATAGAGATAGAGACGGAGAGAGAGAGAGAGAGGAGCTGCGCGACAGCTGTAAGTGTATGCTGACCGGGCCGGATGAGATGTGCAGTGTCTAATTATCTCTCCAGCCAGTGGATTAGCGAGCTAACACTAATGGCTGTCATAAGGCCGTAGGTCCACAGAACGCACGCATACACATACAAAGATCAGAAATGTGGACTAGAAATGCGAGTGCTACCAGATAATTCTCCGCAAATACAAAGCATAAGTAGATATGCTGGTTTTTTTACAGTATTCTACTTAAAATTAAGAGGCTTGTTCTCATTTGATGCTCAATGAGATAACAGCAGAAGGCGCTGAGGACAGGAGAGAGCTTCTGGGAGGACATTTGGCAGAGGGGTCCAAGGGGATGGCTGAGTAGAACTGTGTCATCTGTTCTTATTGCTGCAATTTTATGCTAGAATGCATGTGTGTTTTTATGTGAGCCTGCATCCTGCCGTGTCTCACCGGCACCTGACAGCTGTGGTTCACCTCACGTGCCACACCTCCATGTTTATTCAGTCTTTTGCCCCAGCCTGTGCTGCTTGGTCGCTCGTATGCTTGCTGTAAAATTAGATTTGGGTCCGTGATAATGACTCACAGGCATCATGTTCACAGAATACTGATGTTAGACAACCGATTCAGGGTCTAGTGTGAACGAGGAGAAGGAACACGCTGTACAGCGCTGGAGCAAAACACTCTGTTTGATGGAAGTGAAAGGAACGTGGTACATGCCAATTAACTAACTCACATCAAGACTCTTTCACAAACACCTGCAGAGGGTAAAGGAGGAGCACTGTACACTTTAGTGGACAGAAACACCAGCTGAAGGGAGTTTATGAAAGGGGTGGATTGCCAACTGCGGAAGCAAGAGAGCCCTCTGACAGTTGAAATATTCTCATTTCATTAACATTATGCATTATTAAAACATAACCCATCTATTGTTCTGGCACACACATTTAGAATGACCTTGAGGAATTGCAGTGGGCTCCTAATTATGTTGGGAATATGATATGAAAGATTGCTTTACATGAAAGTATTATCACACGCAAGTGTTCTCTTTAAATATTAGCTTTTCCTATTTGGTATATATCTTTTCAGACATCTATTTCATGTGCAAATCCTTCATTTGAGTGAGATCAAGAGGGCTATCCATAGACCTGCCTATATTACTGTACGAGACAATTATTCTGGCACGTAGATGTACAAAGCTGTGGTAAGGTTTAAGCAACACTCAAGAATAAGTGCGGAATAACAATGAAAAAGCGATTATAATACATCATTGTTAAAAAATATAGAAAGTTGCTTCCCTGTTTGTTTTTTACAGTAGCTGCTCTTGCAAAGTTGGGAAAAAGATTGCAAAGCAACACAAATCACTGAGCTGGTATTAAATTGACTAAGGCAACTGTGGAATGAACTGGACACTTTCCAGATATTTAACCACTGTTGAGAAAGACGAAAACAAACAATCTGAGACTCTATTGCAGCTCATAGAAAAACAAACAAGAAGAGTATGGGGAGAGAAGACCCAAAAACTGCCTGGCTTGCATAGCTTAAAAGGAATGGTTTTATAAGTGTGATCCAATCTCCTTCTTAAATAAAGGTTTACCTGACCAACTTTCCTCTAACATATGGTAATATGTGGAGGACATAAACACTTTTCTGACCTTTAATTTGGGATTTACCATGCTCCCTGGAAGTGCCAAGACCTCTCGAGGCTGTCAGGCAACATGATGGGAGAAATTGGGTGTCTGTATGAATCCAAGCCAACGTCAGCTATGGCCAGCAGGCACATTACTCTGTCCCCTCTGAGATAACACATCCAAGGTCTTTACATAACCATGCCAGCACCCAAGATGACCCACACTGTCTGTTTGTGTCAGACCAAACTAGCCTGTTCTCCTAAACTCTCTCCTAAACTCCGATAATGCGCTGTCATGTGGTGACTCCTGCGCGGAAATGAGGAAGTTTACAGAACTTGTAAGGTCTTCAATAAGGTCAAGGAAACAGAATAGTGTTTGTTATTTAAGGTTCAGTCATTGAGTTATATTGATGGTTCATTTTAAATTTTACACTCTTTTACAGTTTCAATAGTGATCACATTGATTTCTGACATTCAGGAAGTTTGTTGACTTGTTTTCAGCAATACAGGGTTTTTACATCTATACTGTACATTCGATCTACAAAACAAAGAATAACAAATAGTTTGAAGATGCTATATCTACACACAGGAGCTTTGTGAGATGATCATCAGATAAGATAATCTTCTCAATTATAAAATAAATTGTTGGTCATTCACGTTTTTTGGTAAAGTTGACCATACACTCAGAAACAACTTGTGAAGACTTTCAGATCACGACCCACTCTGCTAGCTTTTGAAGAAATGATTAATAGTGTGACATTAAAATGGACAAAGACGTCTGGTCCACTCATTAATCAAAGTATGAGCTGCTTAGTGCGGGGAGGATGTTGTAGCTGATGGCTGAAGATAACAGAAGGTCAAAGGAAGCAGAAAAGACAATTGAAACTTTCTCTCAGAAGGAGCTGTTGCAATGGAGAGTATATACAAATAGCCAAATACATAACATCTTGTGCTATTTAAAACTGGATTTAGTATGTGTTGATGTTGAATATATTTCATATGAAATGTATTTATTCTCCCAGTAAGTGACTCTATTTTGTGTGTTTCTGTAATTGCTATCCTGGCAGCTGTCTAACACTTAGCTAGGCTCCCATTAATGTGATGCTGACTCGGCAGTATGCCTCATTGCCTCAGTTAAATAGCTTAACGCTTGTTCACTCTGGGGAAAACATACACACTTGCTTGTGTCACAGTTACTATACCTTGACTACTCTACCAGTTGATTTTATTTAGCTCATATTAAGAGCTGACCTGTATCTAACAGGAATTCTAATTAATAAAACTATAAAGAACACATTATGTCCATGAATGACTTAACATGGGGCTTTTTAGGTCAATCTGTGGGAAGGTTTGTCAGATCTGAGTCAGGCAAGAGTGACGGGAAGATGGGAATCTGCGAATGTAGACAAGGAGAATAAATACACATGCTGGATTTGGCATAATGGTGGTGTCATATATATAAAAAAACTGCATTATGGTAATGAACTTGTATCTTCAAGATGCAAGATTCATGTTTCAATTTCTTTCAATCTGTATTGCCATTTTCAAAAATATACAATGCAAGCTATCAAAAAAAAAAATTCTCACAACAAACTGAATCAATGTATTCTATGGAGAGAGAAAAGTCCCGGGTCGGTTTGGTTGTTGCTGAGCCTCCATAAGGAGAGGACCAGGGAGGCGAAGGCGATACAAGAGAAATGAAAATTAAATAGACAATGATGGAATGTAATAGGCCTGGCCACTTTACTCTGCTTCACTTCTCCCCTGGTCTCCAGAGTCGTTTCTCATTAATGTTGTCATAAACACCCACTCCTGCTGTGTGTTTATGTATTTAGTTTAAGCCCTAGAGAAGATACAAAATTAACACTTTGTCTGCAGTTCTGCCTAAATCTGAGCAAATTAGTATTTAAAGATGGTGTTCTTGTTTGTAATACATGAACAGAACAAAGCACCCTTTTATATTTAACATCGGTTAACGATTACATTTCTGCTTCAGAGAGGCTAACATGTAGTATTTCGCAAAGTAAACTAGGCTTATGAAACAAAACTCCTACATACACGTGGGATATTTCGATTTTAAAAAATGGACTTACTGTGACTTTCTTTCTTGCTCTTTGATCAGCTGTTAAAATTAATAAAACGTTTTCAATCAATCTGGTTAAGATTAGATGCTCATGCTAAAACTTAGCCTCAGTTTTATGCCCCCACAGAGGTCAGGTAAGCCAAGCAGAACCTATAGTGCTGATGTGACATTGACACTCCCCCTCCCAGCCTTCTCTCTCCAGGCACCAAATCACATTATCATGCATATTATTTATTCATGCATAGTCTATTTATGTATTGACTTAGGCAAACAGAGTTGTTGCTTTCATGCAGAAAGACTGCAGAGGAAAGAACGAAAAATTAAACAAGCTGTTATTGGAGCGTGAGTGCATCCTGAGGCGGCATGTTTGTCTCTTGTCAACATTGCAGGATTGCGCAGGACTCGGTGAGACTCAGCGATGGGATGTGACATCGGCCCCACAAAATGTAATTGTGCTGTGTCAACTTTGTACTAAATCACCTCCGTGCTATTTTGCATTAATGGTGGGAAATGGATGGAGCTACTTTTCATTCCCCAGGCTCTTCTGCTTACATTGCCTTGACTGAGTGGGCAGCAAATGAGTGAATGTGTCAATAAGACTGAATAATATAGTGGACTAAATCCAGAGGAAAACAGGCTGGACTTCAATCTTTCTACAAACTGACATAACACAGTACTGATTTCCTTACTTGCTTTATATTTAGGAGTTGTAGCCTATATTTCACAGTTGGTTATAACAAAACAAACCAATCAAAACATTGGAAAGATACCGCTTTTCAAACAAAGCTTTATGTTGGCCTGGTTAGACTTTTCTAGTTTAACCACTCCTCAAAATGTACAGGCATTTCCCTGCCGTGGGACTGCACTGTTAAAACTCAGATAATGAATCATACATGAATGCATGTATAACAAAGTATGTTTCGGCTAAAAAAGGTGGTTGCTAACATTAATATACTAAAGAATGAACAACATAAGGGGAAAGTGGCACAGTTAAGCAAGTTTGTAGTTCCTTAAAGATAAAGTGAAATTAACATGAACTAAAGGCTGCCTGGAGGGTTGGACTTCAATTGATAGTGTGGTCTACCAAAAGGTCAGCAGTGATGTGAAATATATGTGAGAGGATAAAACATGCCATAGCACCGGTGTGGGACTTTAACGGTTAGGTTCACAATTGCTAAAACAATATTTAAGTGTCCATATGGCCTTTAAAATAATGAGCTTCCACTGTACTGTAAGTTATGGGGGCCTAACCCACTGGCCTTGTTCTGTGCAACTATGTACTGTATTAATTTAATCCCATCGTTAAGTTTTAGTCTTTTTAGTTAAAAGATTAACCCCTTTTTGCCGCTAAACTTCAATTACAGCTCATCCTGGAAACACAAGAGTCCTCTTGTGTATTGCCTCTATGTCAGGAAAGTAAATATTTGTAATTAACTGAGTATTTCAATTGTTAGGCAAGAAATGGACAATACTGAATAATTCAAATGGAAAAACGCATATACTTTGCATTAATCTTACTCCAATGAAACATAAGATACTGCTCACACCATGTATTGTTAAGATCTCTATATGAATATCTAGATGTCTGTGTTTATAGTTTCAGGCTATGCCATAGATACACAAAGTCTTGCAGTCGTCTAAATTATGGATGGAATATTTACACAGATCGGTCCCCTCAGGCACCAGCTTTTGTTGTTGCTGTGAGAGAGAAAAGATAAAGACACAGAAGTAGAGGAAACAGGAGAGAATTTGAGAATGAAGAGGAGTCGAGAGCTGGTGACACAGATCGAGCCAAAGAGCGTGTCAGAGGATGTCGAGATAGACAACACACTTTCTGATTGACAACCAGCAGCAAACGCAGACCTGGGGGTGGAGGAGACAAATCCAGTCTATCTGTGTTCTTACGCTCCCTGTAGCTCTGCAGATGAGCTGATATGATTTGAACTCATCCTCTGAGGTGCCCCACTCTAAGCCTGTGTGCTGCTGATGTGTTGTTCCGTCATGTACGTCTAACCTGACCAATATCTCTGTCTTTGTATGAGCCGTCCTGGGATGTGCGACTCAGAGGAAATGATACTGCAAATAACTCTGTCTTAATGTTTGGACCTTTCAGAGCACTTGTCACTGTCAGCCACTCACCTACAGCAGACACAATCCGGCAACTGAAGGAATACTTCACCAAATCGTTTACCATTTGTATATCAATTACTCATCGTTAACTTGAATTCTTAAAAGTTGTGTCCATATGTGCTGATTTAGTTTTGCTGTTATTTAATGCGGCCCAATTTACTTCAATTCATGAACACTTCTCTCAATGTATGTATCATTCAGGAAGTCAAAATGTTCTGTTCTCCAATCCAGTGTGACTTAGAAACTCAATATACACTAGAGCTAAGTGATCTCAAATCGGCATTTCATTACAAGGCTGACTTTTCAGCTCAGATCTTTCAAAACATAAAAGCTTTTTTTTAAAAATATGAAACAAATATGTCAACATCTAATGTCCTACAAAGTGTGTTTGTGTTTCTACACCCACTGGCAGCTCTGTATTGTTGGTTTTGTGTCTGTGTGCCAGGCTGCTCCACACATGGTTAAACGGTTTCCATCCGCATCATGCATCTACATTAATGACGTCCTCCTGAACAGATTACGTAACAGCTGTAGCCTCCCCTCCTTCCTTTGTAAATTCAGTCACGTCCAACTAGAGCTGCAGCCAAACTGAATAATACATTTCTATTTTTTTAGCAAGACTTTTGCTTGTACTCCACTTCTTTATCTCCCTCTCTCTTTTCCTCACAGGGATAAGTGCATGTGCTCAAGTCCTCCAGCGTGCACACAGACATCTATCAACAGGTTAACTGATGTCCACATTTAGCACCATCAATCACAGCCCTCTTTCAGATTCAACAGAAAACAGAGCAATACAATGCAGAAAACGTATCAAGAGCAAGATAATTCATATCTTACCTATCTGGAAGTCTGCAAAGGAAAGCAATTTCTACAATCTTAGCACTCTATTGAGGGGTAGATGATAAATGAGGCAGCCAGAGAGTCTGAGTGCCAGACAGTGCATGGTATGGAAGCATGCCTCGAGCACATAGGATATATATATATATTTATTTACTTTACTACATATTGTCATGCTGCTATAGGCACTATAAATGTAAATATAAGAGAGGGTGGGGTTAAAGGGGAACGAGGATGCAGTAGTTGGGATTTTTTAGGGAAGGAAGGAAGGAAGGAAGGAAAAGAAGGAAGCATGGGAGGGAGGAAGGAAGGAAGGAAGGAAGGTAGGTAGGTACGCTGCAGCCATCAAGACCATACAGGCAGAAGCAAAGGCAGCACAGGGAACAAGAGGGGAAGAAGGGGAATTGCTGATTGCAGTTTGTAGATCACTTATTTAGCAATGAATATGAAACATTTCAATCTCACATAGTCTTCAGGACAGGAAGATAAAAGAGCTTTGCCTTTTTTTGTTCGATGACGACAGTTGAAGTGAAAGCACATACTGAAATTGCCCAGTCATTGAACTCATTAAGGCAACAGCTGCCTCCATCTATTAGCCGTTTCGTTTGCACTCTGTTTTGGTCTGTGCTTTCGCCTCGGGGCGGCAATGACCGAGTTAATGGTTTGGGGTAGGGAGGGGCTACAGATGCTGTGCTCCTCACTCAGTCCAACATAAGAGGTATGCAGGCAGACACATGCACGCTCATACAATACACACACAGTGGAGATGCCCTCCAACAGGTACTACGTGGGCTAACACACCCTAAGCATTCAATCTTATACTAAATGCTCAAACACACACACTCACACACGCACTCATGCACATACACACACATGCTAGAAAGGGGCAGAAGCATACCAGATGCTCTCAAAAAATATGACAGGAATGAGTTAGTTTGAAGGGGTGGAGAACTATCAGTTCACATTGAATATGAGAGAGAGGGGAAAACAAGACAGGAGTGAGCAGGGGATACGAGGAGCATCAGCAAATCAACAAGGAGGGGTTGCGAACAAACCTTCGGGCTCTGAGCTCTCTTTGTGGATGGCTTGCTTCAGCGGGCAGCAGAAGATTTCGTGACACTTAGCACGAAAGGGGGACCCTTTACTCCTTATATCCGCAGAGTGGATGGAGTCCTGCCGTAACATAATGTACTCCTGGGTACCTGGGGCAGCGTCATCCTGGACTGCGGTGGTGCCATAACAGAATGAACTGGGGTTAGAAAGCTCACCACAACACAGAAACAAAACAAAACAACAGCAAAAACCACAGGGCAGAAACACAGGCAAATAAAAGTACATCACTATTAGCAACAGCAATAGCTTTTAATAACTGTAATTAGCTATTAGTGACAGAGAGAAGGAAAGGAGAGGGACAGAAGAGGATAAGAGAGAAAGATACATGCTCAAGAACACCAAG
Source organism: Eleginops maclovinus (assembly GCF_036324505.1). NCBI lineage: Eukaryota > Metazoa > Chordata > Actinopteri > Perciformes > Eleginopidae > Eleginops > Eleginops maclovinus. Next base: position 10,497,260 of record NC_086371.1, read on the forward strand.
TTCACAAAATAACTCAAATTAAAGACAACCATAAACAGTGGGGGCTGCATTAAATAAATCCTTGGTCGCTGAAAGGGAAAAGTGATAAAATAACACAAAGAAGGAGGGAAAGGAAACACTTTGATGTTCAAAATCTTTGTTATGGCAGGCACAGAACATGAGCTGCTGCACTTTAATGTGGTGACTGTAGGGCCAGAGGACGAGCCAAAGGTTGTGGTATCGCAGGGCAGGCATGTAGTCTGCTACTGTGTGTATACCGATTCACTGAAACTGCAGTCATGTGGCTGTATAATGGGCCCCCTGTTCACCACATATCCATCGCATTAACTGTAAGAGTTGGCAAGCAGATGCAGAAGCACAAGCACAGGCCTCCAGGTCAGACTGGAGCGGCCATATCTGAAGTCATGCTTACTGTAAGCGACGTGGCTGTAACGAGAGCGTCTATGACATCACTCATCATGTTTGTCCATAGGCTCTCAGTACTGGGATGCTCTGAAAGCCCTCTGTTTCCGTCTGTGTGTATTGGATCTATTGCATCTGTCCTCTTCTGGCCACATTCCATGCTTGGCTTCAATCATTGACCCATTTTCTCTGTGTTGATGGATTACCTAAGAGCGAATCAACCCATATCAATTCTATTTTCTTTTCCTCGTGCTGAGTGCCATGCTTCTTTTTGACACATTTACTACTTAATGAAAATGACTAGAGAAGGCTCATAATCAGTAGCCACTACCCCCTACCCCACCCCCCTCCCTTTATGACAAGTGTGAGCAGCATAATTATTTTCGGTTTAAGGAAGACAGTGGCATCATGAATAGTGTTAAAGATTTACTCAGAGAACTGATGTCCAATTTTCACACACAGAGTTTGTTATGATGACTTGTTTTCCACTCTTCTCATGCTGTGATAATATCACAATCTTGTAGCGCATGTCCGTAACCTCAGCCAACTCTATTCAGAAAGCTAAAACAAGCTAAACCATGAATGGACTACAGTAGTGCCTAAGTTTCTACTCACCCAGTAAGAATACACTTTAGTACTAAATATAAACTCAAACATTATGTAGACAGACTCCCACGCACTGACTTCCATGAACTGTATTTTCACACTGACTGTCTTCTTTACAAGAAAGACCAAGAAGTACAAGTGTCTGCCTTTGTGTCTCAAACAAAAACAAAAACACATAAAAATAAAGAGAAACATGTTTATCGCAGGGACTTGGCGCCCATTAATATTGGTTTGAATGTCCTTTAAAGCACAGGTATCATTGTAAGATGGTGTACACTGTCACTATACAGAAAATGCCGTGTAGTTAGAATTTAAGGGCACAGTGATTACACTATTGACAGCAACATAACTTCAGTCTGTCAGCGCCTAATGAAATGTAGAGTAAATGTTTATGTTCAAACACACTTTTATTAATGAATGTAGAATTGATTTGACTACACTGCTCTATTGACAACTGAGTAATATTCAGACCTGCGTGGGTGCGATGTTTCCAGCAGTAAACAGCAACAGTACATTTCTGCTCTGTATTCATAAAACTGACACACTCTTACTGGAGTCATAAAGAGCCAGAAGCTTTTACTGCCAGAAATTGGCTGTATGTTTACTTTGAATCATAAAACACTTTTACACACAATTTTCCAGTGAACTGTTTTGCATTTGATTACAATATGCCAAATTGGTATATAGTATAGGGCGCAATTAAAAGGAGAGTGCAGAATAAAAATGATATAGAAAATAAATTAAATAAAGCGGAATGATCCCTGATAGTTCAACATGCATTAAGGATTTAAAACATGTTATTCTAGGCATATAACATGCATTCCTGAAATAAACACCGCAACAAAACGGGAGTATGCTTGCTTTGAAAACCCAATAAAGAATTGGAGACTTTAATTTACACTATACATAGCACTATTCAAGAGTCATTTAAACCTAGTTTGGCAGAGGTATGGATAAATCAACTAAAGATGGTCATCAATAAAGATGTTAAGAAGGCAGTAAAAAAGATAATACAATATTTAATAGGTTAATGTGGATTTTAAGAGGCAGCATACTGTGGTGGAAACTTCTGAAGCAATGGAGACGAAACTCAAAGAGACACGGGGAGAGCTGGAATGTTGATGGTAAACACTGAAGGTTTATTATGAAGTTAACGGCCGGAGAATTGACAAGACATTTGCTGCAGCCACGAGTTGACAGAGCGGTTGCCCGACCAATTCTGAAGATCTCTACTACAATACGAGGTTTTAACTATTTCCGAATGGACAATCAACATTCTTCAGTCGCAAGACTAAACAAATATGGACCCTACGACTAACTGAAACTATCGTTTAGGTCAATAGAATACGCGTACAAGAGCACCTGGAGCCAGATAAACTGGCGCCCAGCTGTCCCAAAACAATAAAACCAATCTTAGGTCAGCATGAGCTCGTACCCATTATGGGAACAACAAGGCTCAGGAAGCCCAGACTGCCCCTCCTTAATGAAGTTAACAGCACCTCCAAGGCCGAAAAAATATGCTATGGCAATACGGACAGAGGAAGGAGAAAATTATGAACTAGGTCAAAGGTTAAACACCTAAGCAAAATATTCCCTAACTCATATGACCTTATCATTTAAATGTCCACAAACCAGTCCATGTTTTTTTGATTTCTCTGAGTTAAATATAATTTTGAAAGCTGAACTTGCTATAGAGGACTACATGAGGTCAGGAGGAAACACGCCGTTAGCAGCAGGGGCCATACATTACCACAGGTCCTGACGACAGGTCCAAGATGAATTCTTAAATGCCATCAAGAGCAGGGCCTCTATCCAGTAGGTCAGCCATTAACTGACACACACCTCCCTACTGTGTTTAATCCACAAAGCACACACACACACAGGCAGCAGATAATCACGGTTCCACACCCAGTGCAATTAATCAACACATGCATTTTGTCCTGCGGGACTTATCAGTAACACTGTGCCTCCTTCAGGCTCCTGGATGACCTGCATCACTTGCGCATCAGCAGAAGGTCCTGAATACCCCTCCGATACTTACAGCCCCTTTGCCAAGAAAACCACAGCACTACTGAAACTTTAATGGTGTTTTGGTATGACAAGAGAGGAGGTCTTAGTTTCTTTTCAGGAATATGACCCCATTCTCTGCCCCTGAGACGCAGAGGTGCTGCTACTGTACTTCATCCATTAGAAACTGAGCTAAACTTATCTCCACTTGTATAAGTAAACTGAAAACATTATTTAACTGTTTTGTTGAATTGTGTACTGCTGCTGTGGCATTTCATTTCAGCTGGAAAACAACAATGAGTAGAGAAAAGTTAAACATACACACTTTCTCTCTAAACCAATAATATCCTCCATCAGTTCTGTTTTACCCAAGACACATGAAGTATTTTTTTGTCAGAAATTAGGGTTAAAAGTGCACTAAGACATGTCTGCAGGATAGTGGGCTGAGGGACACTCTTGAAACTGCTTACTGGCACAAACATTAACCCACTTCAGTTATTTTCTCTCTTTCATTCTAGCTATTCTGTCTCCTTATGTTTTAGTATGCCTAAAAGAGCTTATAGCTGAGGTAGTGCACATTTGTTTTAAAGGCAGAGATTATAGGCTCAACTAATGTATGAGTCCAGCGGATGTTTATTAATGAGCCCGCTAACTGGCGGCTCATCCAAGGTAATAAAACTGAGTGACGGTGGGGTTAAGAGGATGAACAGAGGAGGGGGTGGGCACCAACTTTTACAGCTTGTCTCCTTCATCCTTGCCTCAGCCTTGATGAAGAGCGCATATTGGGATTGAAAGAAGCATGATGAATGACACAGCCGGACCTGAGACCTCACTCTCTATCAGACCAGCCACTCAGAGTGAGCTGTCACCCGGCTTCATAATAGTCTGAGATCTACAGGCTCTAGTGTTGCCACACTGGACCTTCGGCACACTGCAATGGATGTCCTTGCTTCTGACAGGAATACATCTCATAGAAAGGCGAAATGGGTACAAATAGGGGGAGGGGGGAAAGATGTATCTTGCTTTGGTTAGTTGCTCATCTATTTAGTGCCCCTTATGAGAGACGGGTCACATTCAGGTGTAATATCAACAGTATGGTAGATGCTATCTGTGTGGGCAGTATTTACCTTCTAGAGTTTAAAGCACGTGGTACACAATGACCGTGCTGTGTTTATGTTCAAGTGTCAGAACAGAGGAGCAGGCTTAATGGGACAAAGCGTCATCAGTGACACCCAGGCTCATAAATGCCACCTGCCTCATGTTCAAAATGGGGTTCAAGGACATGTGTAATCAACTGAAGCACTGTCAGGCCCCGAGGAATGAAATACACTCCTATGTATGAGGTGCAATCTGCACGATTTACTCAAGTCATGGCTTGTATCCATCAAGCAGCTGGGACACATTCATCATGACTTGACAAATAGCACACTCACTAAATTAGAATCAGAATTAAGCACAGAACCAGGTCTGTAGCCTGAGCTTTGTGTTTCCAAAATAGCCTGGCCTCAATGTGGTTTTACAAGGAGCAGAATGTAGCACATTGCCTTCGTTGCAGTGTTGCCCCAACGCAAGAACGTATCGTTGTAAGTCACCTTGCAGGAAGAACAGGAAATGAGTTCAGCTGAATTTGAGGTTTTCTTTGAAAAGAAGATTGAGCTTAAGTATTACAGGTATTATATGTATATAGGTATTTTCAAAGCCCTTAGCTCACTGTTTCTCTCTCCTATCTTTCCCTGTCTCTTTCGCCCTCTTGTTCTTTTTTCCTTTGCTTTTTTATGATAAACAGATGTTAAGGTATAAGTTTGAGACATATATTTTAGCGTCTTTTAATCAACATTAATCACTTGATAACTAGCGTAATGACAATTAAATGTAAATAATTATATAAAACTAAATTATGTGGAACTGAAAATGCTCCATTAGTTGTACATTGAAAGTTCGAGTGATGCAAGTGAAAGCACAGGAAAACAATTTCCACTAATGCTGGCAATTTTTCAAATGCAATAATAACATCAATAAATCAACTTATGCCAATGCGCAAAATGTAAATAAGCTATGAATCCCACTCAGAGGGAACACTTCCGTCTTATTGAGTTTAGTCATCTAATAAAAAAAACATGTGGAGTGGTCCTATGTTTCTCCCATCCAATGTACATCATGACAGTGTGAACCACACACAAGGGAAGGTCTACTGAAATAAGAATACAGCTTATGAAATATATTGCAAGCTGACCTTTGAGGCACCTGCAGGCTATAAGATCAGGGGAAATTCTGGGAATGAAGCACAGGACCATATTGAGTAGAGTCACTCCCACTCTGACAGACTGACACATACTGTACTGTAAAAGAGCCATCATCACAGGTCTGTGTGGCTGCTCGCAGTATAAGGAGAGAGCCAGTGAATTACTACAGCCTCGCAGTACAGATCCCCAACAGAGATGAAAATGATGAAACTGCAGTGAAGGTCCAATGATTGACACATACACAGCACTCATATGAAATAGTATTGATCAGGCATCAAAGAGTGGCCTTGCAGAGAGCCTCATTCGGACAGCTTCCTTAACCTCAGGGTTAGTAGTCCATGCACACACTCATGCGACTCCCACTTCATGAGTCAGAGATAGGCTATACGCTGAATGCCATGTGTTTATGAGCATGTGTGTTTGGTAGTCAGTTGGTGGGGGTTATAAATAAAGAATCTCACACATAATGAAAATATATTTAACATGATGGTATTTTTAACAACAAAGGCGAAACATCTGTGTAAAAATTCAAATTTTCAGATGGATTAACTTCTTGTGTGATCTGTGGATTAAGCAAATTGGATGGATGGCCTATGGGCACACACATTCTGTTAAGCACAAACAACAGTGTAGTAATTTCTAGTTCCACATATGAAAACAATGGTCAGTTAAAGTCATCCAAAGGCTAAGTCCTCTCACGCTGTTCAGGAGCATTCAAGTCATTTTAGTGGTGTGGCATATCTAGATCCTTTAGAGGTTAAACTAACAATCACAAATAGAAATAAGCCAGGAAAACCAAACGTATTGTAGACTACAATTTGTAGTAGAACATTATTTTTTCCTTTTGCTATTACATACAATAATCGTACAACCTTTCAATTCACCTTGTGATTCCATTTAGGGATCCTCACTCCAGAGAGACGTTTTCCTTTTAGAACATTCAAATGTCTATTTAAAAAAATCGTACACCTTTATGTTATCATTTTGCACTTTTGACCTGGGTTTGTCTTGTCAACTATATAAAGGGTTTTTAGATTGCATATGTCCACCGTTTTCTAACCTTTTGCTATAACTTCCATGTAGTGCCTTGGATGGCCAACTGACAAAATTCAATACACTCAAATCTGATCCAAACAGTGATAAGCAAACTAATACCTGAAATGATACAGTCAAACTAAATGTTAGGTTGCTGGGACACACTCCATGGACAGCTACTGTTGTTTCACTCTTCCTTAAAAAGTATACGGAAAATCTGACAACTATTTACTATAAGGATACCAACTCTTGCAATATAGCAAATGAACACAAACAAACTCACAAAGGATCTTGTCACATGCACAACTGCACATCTCTATTGGAAATGTAAATGTTTCATGGATATCATGTCAACAGACAGGGAACAAACACGCACCCCTGCTTAGTCGGATTAATGCTAAGGATCCCTTTCACGGCAATTAACAGCTGACGAGAGCAAATAGGATTGTAAAACAAATACTGTAGAACTGTTAGGCCTTTGAGATCGAGAGGACTGAAACATTGTGAGAGGAGGTTCAAGTGTAATAGGATCAACAAAGCCTGAGCAGTAACCAAGTAGCTTATGATATATCATATGTCAAATCCCCTCAAAGTCACATATAATTCACATGTGTTCTGTTAACGTCGTCTCCGTCAAACATCAGATCATAAGGTTGTAATGATGGAAAGACGTGTTGCCTGTCCATCTCGCTATGGTTAGCTGGCAGCTGACAGTGTGTTTTATGAGGTGTGGTTCATCTCCAGTCATAGATTTTAATAGGAAACATCCGTCTTCTTCGGTTTATGCATAAGAATATTATCACTGTGTCGATCCCACAGAATTATCAGGATCTAGCGAACTAATAAGCGCATCAGTGATCAGGTAATTGCTGTGTTTCACAGTGTCTGATCTTTAAAGTAGTAACATGAACCACCAACATGTGTTTACGTAATGTGTACAAAATGCACTTTTGACATGTACGCTTATTACCTTAAATATTCCTCACTAATGTGTTTTTAAATGTATGACGACTTGTTTGAAATGCTTACCAAAAGACTTACATAGTGACATTGGATGATGAAATAATAATGATGTCATCATAATAAATAAAGCAGGTCGGGGTCACGTAAAATATATAGATATATATGGATGTCGAATTACCTAAAAATGGCTTTTATTAATAGTGGTTAGGAACTTCCAAATGTTATGCTACCAAAAAAACTGGATCCAATTCATAATGTGAGGTTAAATATCCCTAAAAGGACTTGCTCCTTTGACCTCTCAGTATTATCTGTTATAAAAGGTTGGAATAAGCAATACCTAAAGCCACACATTTACTTTAAGAAAACTTGTGCTGTGTTAAAAGAGGAAATTACAGTCGGAAGCAGCAGAGTGATATTGTGCTTGGCTCCGAAAACACAGCTTTATGGACCTCTTCTAAAGTCTCAGCCAGGCTATAAAGAGCGACACATACACCATGAATCACTTTGCGATAGGTGTTAGACTAGAGAACGTGATCTATGTATTGAATCAAACTAGCTCGCGCCTTTATGATAGCATACAAATAAATAGGCTCACAGTACTGTACACGACCTTAGTCAACAAATTGTCAACAATATAATTTACCTTCATAGTTCCCATAAAGACTGCACTGCAGTTATATACAAACTGCTTTAAAGTTTGCAAATCTCACAAATATGTCCTTTATTGGCCCGATACAGTCATAAATTCTTAACACAAGAAAAAAAAACTATGCCAATAGAAGGCCGTCTAACAAATGGAAACAGGAGGCAATTCCAGTGTGAGACCTGCAGCTTAGAGCAAGAGAGAGAGAGAGAGAGAGTGTGAACTGCTAGATCATGACGCTCTGCCTTACTGTCTGCAAAAAAAAGAGATCTGATCAGAAAACAAACTGCCGACTATTTAAAAGGAGTGCAAGAGCTAAGATAAAACAACACTGCCAACTGAATGCTGTGGCATATGAGTACTTTGTTCTGGTCAGATTAAATGGCATTATATAATGGGAACAGTACACTTGGTGTTTAACAGCAGTGACCATCTGTAACCTTCTGTTCTGTCACAACCCCTCTGTACTTACTGATGTCTCAATGCATGGCGGTCTAAGTGCACAGAACTTTTAACTTCTGTTATCCCTAAACGTTAATGAGGGGTCGATGAGTTCATGACTCTGCGCTTGAGAAAGCCTCAGCTCTGACATACACTAAAAACTTGAATTATCCACCATCCCTTTCCCTCTACATCCTCTCCATCTGACTGGCGTCTTAACACTGATGAGTCAAATTAAATCGAGTTGACACAAAAGATATAGAAATTAAAAACCATAAATCCCTATTCAATCTAACAGTTGGGCTATTGATTGAAAGCACCATATAATCACATCACCAGTAAACCTTCACAAGTTGTGAGAAGCCTCTTTTATTAATTACTTCACCAAGAAAAACCTTGAAACGTTTCTGCCAAGAACACAGCCCTTGGCAGAGCCGATGTGGAGGGCATCATCTTCCCCTGCATCCTGCCAACCAGATCAGATCCTAGATCGCAATTGAAACCGCACACACTTTACACAGTTTGTTAACGCTCAATTACAGCCTTTTTTGGAAGAGGAAAAGTACTGGAAGGGGCAAAGAAGGAAAGAAGGTTGATGCATTTGTACAGTTTGAAAGAATAGGAGTAAGAGGTGGAGCAGAGGGAAGGAGGGTGACCTCAAAGCGGCATTTGAGTGAGTCTTAGTGTATGTAATTTAATAAATATCATTAACAGAGAAACACAAGGAGAGGGTAAAGGAGGGACAGATTATTTTACTTTGGATTTAAAAACGATCCATGGTTTTTCAAAATCAATATTTGGGGGGTACTGGAGCGTTATATGAGTTTGACACGATGCTTTGTGAATATTTAAGATATATTCATCATATGAATGACTAACTATTCAAGTAAAACTATTCTGGTCTGTTTTTAATATATATCATAGAGGTTAAGGGAGATTTAGGTGAAACTTTCCAGAAGAAAAGATGGGAACAAAGAGTACTGGCCCATATAAAAAGGAGAACAAAAGCAAACAGTAGCGCCTTAGATTACTGCATAAGTGAATAAAATAGAAAATGCACTATCAGAGAAAAGGATTATGCTGGTATTATGGCTAACCCTTCTGCTATATTAACAAGTGAAGAGCACACTGTCAATTCCAATTGACCCAAGAGTCCCAACTAGCTTTGCTTTGATGCAGGATTACATAAAGCATTCAAATCCAGGCATTCAGAGAGAGGAGATTTAGGAACAGCTAACGCCAACGCTATCTGAATCATCAAAAATATGGGATTAGTGTTTGATGGCTCAGTTTCCTGATGATGCATTTTAAGAGGGACAGAATCCGCAAACACACAGATGCCTTAGTTGTTGTGCTTGTGTCTAGGTGGGAAAACATCCAGGCATTTGTTACTCTTTGTGATGGGAACATGGAAAGAAACGAGATGAACATGACGAAATGGGGTTGCTCCAGAACAAAAGTGCTCATTGAAGTTGTCCTTCAAAAGTTAGTTGTTAGTTAGTTGACAGAGTTCACCAATCCAACACAACCTTTTCCTCTCCCATCCTGATGTGCACCTTACTCATGTGCTTATTTAAAATGTACTACCCATACCGCACTTTTGCACAATTCCATACAAATCTTCATATATTTTACAAATGACATTTACTCTTCCAAGCAAGGCCTTGAAAACACCCAGAGCTGCATTTAATCTGACCCAGAATGCTGTATAAATAGATTTACTTTGAAAGTTTGGCAAAACTGGAAATAGAGATTATGTGGTGAGTTTTGTTTTTGCAGATTTGTAACCCAGTCTGCAGCAGTGGCCAAGTAACAGGGCTAACGCAGGTCAAATGTGTCATAGAATTCCCCTGCCTGTCTCACAGAGCAAACCGAAGTACATGACATCATTGTCATGTATCCCACTATTTAGAATATGAATTGAAAAATATTTTCCAAGTCTTGTGGGCAGACACCGGACGGATCCTGTTCACTCGCAGCTGTTCCACAGCCTGAACATTTTCTACTACATCAGCCAAGTCATCCCACCTGTTAACCATGTGCTCAACACTCTCCAAATCACATGCACCCACATTCTGAAATGGGAAGCCAGAATGAAGCAGGTTTACAGGGACAATAGAGGGTGGTGTTTGTGGTAAGTCACTGTAATGCAAGAATAGTTATGCAATAATGACTGTTAACATCTGTTGATTTGCTAATGCAGTCTACTAAACGGAAGTCTAAATATGGTTTGTTTGGTTTTGACTCTCTAAGTAGTTTTATAGAGTTGGACACAGATCCAGACACACTATTTCCCTGTTCTGTAATGGTTTCTATTCAACCCTCCTGTCTGTTTTATGCATGACTCATTCAGTGCCCGAACGATGTACACATAAATGTTTTTTGTCCATATATTACAACCCCTGAAGATGGTGTAGCAGCACAGTTGGCTCTGTCACTTTGAAGAAATAAAACCAGAGCTCTGACACGTAACTCCCACGTCACAGCATGACAGCAATGACTACAATCTTCGCCCCGCTGCTTACAGTGAGGTCATGCTCTCTAAACATTTAGCTTGGAGTGTGTGAAGCACATAGATTCGTCAAGGCCTGAAGGTTGAATTGCATCATAACTTAACAATCCACTAAGACACTTTAATGAATCACATGATAGAGGAACTGATATCATTTAGATTCACTCAAACCCATCAACACAATAAAGGAGAACACAACCATCCATTAAACTAATGTTTGATACCTCTATACTGTATGAACTAAATGTGTAATGCTGCACTAACGCCTTCACTTTCTGCTGCTGGCTTCTCATGTGTTTATACTCTAAAAGTAAAGCAAATTTCAAATTAGTTTGAAGAATTGAAAGTTCTGTGTGGGAACATATTTTCTTTTTCAACTCAAAGATTTGATGTTTGAAACCTTTTGATAATATACTACATTTGATAATGTTGTTTGTTTTTTAACAAGGAAAGAATAAGTGCTCAGGGTTCCCAAGGTAACCATAGGGCCACTGAACCAAACATGTGTCCACTTTGCTCGAACCCTCAAACTCATCACTCGCACCCGGACAAAAGTTCCTGCCTGATAACAACATTTTGCTAAGCCAAACACTCACCTGTCCTGCTGGCCTAGCAGTTAAGATGCAGATCCTAATGTGAGACATGTAGACCTTACTGGTCTTATCCCAGGTGGCACTGTTGTTGTCTTAACACTAACACACTTTAGCAAATGATGTCCAAACAACCCCCAAGTTCAGGGCACAGATCTCTCTTCTTAAGTTATTTGTGGCTCCAGATAATTGCTCTGCAGTAGATGTTAATTGATTACGTCTCCCTCCAGTAATGTTCAACTACAGGCAAATAAATTACACATTCCCTTGAAGGAAGCAGAGAAAATGTATTAAGTAACCTTGTGTATACATTTTTGCAGATAGACCTACAAATTATGTCACCAGCGGTGTCCAGGCAGGCATGACATTTCAAGCAAGTGCAAATATAGCCATAAAACAGGAAAAAGAAAATAAATTGTGAAAATAAAACCAATTGGGATAAGAACATGTTCAAGATATAAAATGTAATGTCCCTCAAGGTTATCATATACTGTAGAGTGTGAAGGAAGCACACGGTTTATGTTATTATGGCTACAGAGGGCTTAGGTCTGAGCTGAGTGCAGTTGTGGTTCTGACTCTGTATCAGTCAGTGTGGACGAGGCAGCGTGGGCATTAGCTGATGTTACCAGAGTTTTATTACTACCAAGAACCCATTAAACAGTTGAGAAGTACAGCAGAGGGAAATGGGTAAAGTATTTTGCTCTACACTAAGACATGAATTATGCAGCCGGGCCATCCAGACATGTAGCGGTGTACCTTTTAAGAAGGCATGCACGGGGAAAGCAATACTAGCGAACAATTCCTCCCGCCACTGAGTTACACTCGTTGAGAGAGAGAGAGAGAGAGAGAGAGAAGCAGAAGCTTGTGGCCCTGCCAGTGACAAAAGCAATAGGGCAAGAGGTACCATTTGTGTGAATTAGAGAGGGATGAGGGGATCATAGTGTTTAACCCTGCAGATGGCGACCAATCGAAAAGACGAGTGCTTTAAGTGGCCACTCGTTTTTTCAAGCATCATTTTAAGCACAATTCACATTTAAGAGTTCTACAAATGCTCAATATACTTCTATTTGTGAGCACATGTATATAAGTCCAGGTGTCTTTGTGCAGGAATGCGATGTTAGTGTAAGTGAAATAAAGAAGAAGACAGATAAAAGAGAATATGTGTATGTCCAACTCAAGTCGAGCTCCAGGCTAGGTGTACTATCTGGTGTTGACAGAGCTCCTGATCAGAGGGATTACAATTACACAGGAACCGCTTAAGACAGCTGCTTTACTCAGCGTTATCAAACCACCCACACACGGCATGCCCTGACACCCGACAACATTCACACAACAAGTGGTAAATAGAAAACTACACCCTTCCCGGTATTTACAACCACTTGCAGTGGCAACAGGTGACTAACCTGGGTGATGGTAGTTTTTATTGACAACATTTCACCAGGGATTACTGGCATCTAGACTGTTCTCTCAAGAGGCAAGTCAAACCCTGTCCTAAAATAACATTTCTGTTCAGTCAGCATGATCTCTAAAGAGAAACATTTAGACAGTGCCATAGAGTTTCCTGTAACTGTTTAACCTTACAGCTCTATAGTAATAGGTATGACAATGACCATCAGTTAGATATAGTATGAAGCTGGATTAACCAAGATGCAAGTGATTCACAGGACTCGGGCCATTTTAGATTTTAGTTTTGATTTATAGTTGAGCATCTGATTTCACCCATTGATAGCACCACTCATCCTAAGATGGATGGATTGTAAATGCGTTTACATTCCTTAGATTCTTTTTGTTTCGTTGAGCTACACGCATGTTTGAACATCCAACTAAAATCCAAGAGTAGTAGTCCAAGTTTTGCATTGGGAATATATTGTATATGAAAAGCAACAGAACTTCATTAAAGTTGACTTATCAACATTATCAACTATCTCTTCCTGCATCAGACAGGAAATAAAAGGCTCAAGCTGATCATTCACAATTTTGTTCATAGAATCTGCTTTAACCACTTCTTACAGCTTTATGTTTTTAAAGCGGCTAACATCACCTACAGCTTACAGTATCTATGCCAGCTGCTGTGCATACTGTAGGCATGGCTGCTCTGTCGAGACCCCTTCACTCAATACTATAAATCCAACTTAAGCAGGCTCAACAAAATGCACCAATGCACTCGATCATTGAATTTGTCTTTAAACAACATGAAAACTTTTAATTCTGACTGTCATTGCACAGCTATTACTTAAATTAAGAGAAACCTTTGGTCTGATCTGGCTCAGGATGAGAAAATCAATGTAAACCCTAGGTCAAACCACTGCAGAAGAGCTGGTGATATATTAAGGTACAGCACAATAAAACAACCCCCCAGCAGCTATCTTTAACACAACAACTAAATCCTTAACACCGGGAAAGAGCTGCCCAAGTATTTATTGATGTCGTGCGAGTGAACGACAGCTACAGGGACGGTGTGAGATGAAGGAAAGGGCCAGTTGTTGATGATCCCCGTGTGAAAATGGTTCTGTAACTGAAAACCGCTTGTTACCCTTTCACGATTTTCCAGAACAGTCCACACTGCAAGGCCAGGGGAGCAGTTGGTGAAACATACCAAAACAGTCCGTCTCGGGTTTAGCTCCACACGATTTCATTCATGTATTCACAAAATGATTGGTTGCTGATGGATGAATGACTAGCTGAAATACTGAGCCAGAACTTGCATTTTCCGCCACCTGCACAGAGAGATTATTGTGTTTTTCCCTCATTAATGGTGCCACAGTTGTTTGGGTGTTTGTATGAACAGCCAACACTGACAAAGAGGAGCCAAGGCCACAAAACACAAACTGCTTGACACTGTTGCAGATAATAACCATGACAACATCCATGGCTTGAAAAGAGAAATGAGATAGGATGGCTGGAGTGGAAACACTGCAATGTTACAGAAATCTCTCAAATGAGGCAGTATTTCTCATGGGATATGGGCTATTAGTGTTGTCGATAACAGTTTAATGAGAAACAATTGTAACAATTAGGCATTAATGGCTTCATCATACTTATCTGCCCTAATGCTTACATTGTTGAGTAAATTGTGAGTGGGCTTTACCTGCCGTTTCGTGTCAGAGATGATTCACTTCAAAACCCAACGACCCATCTTTCAAAACAAGCAGCGGTGAATCAGTATGCATGCCAGGATCTGTGCTGTCAACGTGAGCAAAGTGTGTATGTTCCTGTCTTTACTGCTAACATGGATTCTGCCTTGGCTATTTACAGCAATCACTGCAAGGTGCATTTGTGCTCTGTCATTCAATGACAGCAGAAATTGTATTAATGCTTCTTTCTAAAAAGGTCTATAGTTCATGTTGAATCTAACAATGTGGGAAGTCACTGCCCAGGCTAAAAACGCACTCATCTTATGTATTTAGAGAGCCAATTTTTGGGAGATAATTAGTTTAATAAGTCAGCTCCATCTTTTTGCCACACAAAAACAAAAACAAGCAGCACATTGGAAACAAATGCCAAATTGCGACACTAAACCAATGAAAATGGAATGAACAGAGAGATACTTGATACGGCATCCATTTCCTCATGTTATTATGGTTGTATTGCTACAGGGCCAGATGTCCTATTCAGCTGAGATGGAGAGATACTAAGAATAAATCTGATATCCGTAGTGCTTCATAATATTACAGAATGCAAGACATAGAGAACAGCATTTGAAATCATGCAGCATGGTTTACATCATGTGCTGATCGATATCAGCAGCTCACAATATGACCTCATCCCTGACACATTATGCAGATCAGTTGAAGTCATTATCATCTCTAGGTCCATCATGATCAGGCATTGCCTCCTATGCATACGCTTCAAAGACAACCTCTATTGTCTCATGATACACCGAAGTAAACACTTTATATGGGAATTCAGTAGAGTCATATTTTCATTCATGAATTACATAATAAAAGACATTTGAAACCACAAGGCTCAAATTTGTGTGGATTTCTTGTTACAGAAACAAAGCCCACATCAATACTGGACAATGATGTATCATCATAGCATCGTAAGATGGCTGCTGCTCATCAGTGTCCAGAATAACATACCAGTTGTTTTTCTATTCTAGATATAATATAGAATTTAAAGGGAATAGAGAGAAAAGACCAGGTGTCCTACTGTACGTTCACATTGGAGCTGTTTGTTGTCTGTTTTCTGGGGTTATGGATTCATTTAAACTGTTTTGGCTGAATGTTTTTTTTGTTGCCATTCCTTCTGTTTATGCTTGACATCACAGCCCTCATTATTATTAGAGTAGTAGACCTTAGTCAGCAGACATGAACCACTACCACTGGAGACATACAGTAGTTGGAGGAGCTTCCAAGTGTATACATCATGCTCACAGTCTTACAATTGGTGCTCCCTTTACGGTTCATCAAGTTAAAATCTAATGCAGACTTGACTTGCTTTTGTCCTTCATATGACCTAGCCACAAACATTCCATTATGGCTTGAGGCCATAAAACCCAGAGGGACCATAGTTCAGTGCATAAAGCACCTCTGATCCAGTACAATTCCCTTAACTGAACTTTTCCACCGTAACTCTGATTACGTCAAAAAGCCATTAGGGTCAAGAAGTCCTTCCAGAAGAGAGATTTTGGTGTGCTTTCTCATTCTGTGTACTTTGCAATGTCAGGCTTTCACTAGAAAACCCTCAAAGTAAGAAAGTGAAATAAAGTGAAGTGGATTGTTGCTATTATTATATTACATGAACCACACAGCACGGTAAGCTAAAAAGCTAGGATTAATAATTTAGGTAAGGAAAACTAATCAACAAAGCGAGCAGCAGTGGCTTTCCATGACCTTTGCTGCTGCTGGCCTGCAGTTTCACTATCCACAGGGGATTGTGGGTAAACCGGCTAGAGATGACGGAAGGTGTCTTTCAGGATACAACCACTCTGAGGAGAGACTGATATGTAAAGACAAAGAGAAAAATGAGGAGTCTTGAAGAATACCAAAGAGAAAGAGCCTCTTGAGATTAAAAAAAGGTCACAAATATGACCTTTGGGTGTAAAAGAGGGTTAAATATAGCACAGTCAGGCTTTGTAACCCCTGTGAACTAATTCCAGCCCTGACAAGGCGTAGAAGCTATTTCTTTATCCCTCCATCCATCACACCCCAACAACTCGGGGGTCACCCTGGGAAAAATAAGAATCATAAACACAAGATAAGGCAAATAGCACAGGAGCAATCGACACCGTATCACTCCATCCACCATCATTCTCCTCATGCTCAGCATGCCTTTAAGTCGACTCCGTGCCCTGCCCCCTGACCTGAGCCATAAACAGGGGTAATAACTCGGTAGGAGCAAAACCGTGAACATCGACCTCCAAGGCTGAGAGCATGATGACAGCTTAGCAAGCAATCATGTCTTTAAACAAATAAATCTGGTTCTGCAATACAATAACTGGATACAACCTTGGTTTGACAACTAAAATGGATTGTGTATTTTGACTGGTGGCACCGGGAGAGAGGAGTTTAACAACAGGCCAGACGGAAAATTTGCGCTGCAATTAGACTTCTAACCTTGGGAAGGTGTCAATGCATTGTGACAAGAACAGACATAGTGTATGCTGATGAAAATCACAGCTTAATGCAGTCAGAAGTAGAACTGGGTGAGATGTTTATGGACTGCTATGTGTATTTTGGTTGATAAGGTCCCTGGCCAACTACTGTTCTGTTAATCTTACCCCTGACATAGTGCTGCTGTGCCATCTGGGCCCCTCTAAATCAAGTAATAAAGTATTTGTTGTGACTATTTTTAAAATGGAAGGGATAATGTTTTAGGGGATGTAACATTACCCTTGTCAGTTTGAAAAACACGATAACCACTCATCCTTTTTACATACAGATGGAATTTTGTATAAGTTGTTTGTCTTATCTCATTCCACCACTGTTATATGTGATTATCCAATAGAGACACAGAAATAGAAAAGAAGGCCTCCCAACCTTATCTAAATTTATGATCACATACTCTGCACACTGTATTTATTTTTCAGTCTACAGCAGAGGCAATAAGGACATAATAAAAACAAGACAATTACTTTTTCAAACCCTTGAATATATTGGCATCCTGCTTACTTGTTATATGTTTTGAAGATCACACAAAAACATGGCAACATAATCGGAGGGTTTTCTTTTTTATATAATATTCAAATGTGACTTTCCAGAAATAGCTTATTGTCAGCTTCATCCAGTTTAGCTCTCACTCATGAATAATTCAGAGAACATTTTACAGGTGAGTGTGAGCTCATCCACATACTCCTACAGTGCGGCATCAGAGGCGACAAAGATGCTTCAAATAACGCACCATGTATAGTCATATCCGTCCACAACGTAACATGACATCCAACACTATGTGTGCTACATCACATATGCTGGGACATTGAGAATGGGGTGCTTCATGGCGATTCCCCGATTAACATGCTGGGTGTTACTATGCTCAGAATATAGGGTACATAGGCTATCCTATAGACTACATTCTGACCTAGATGTGAGAAAGGGGGCAGCAAGGAGACTTAAACACTTCTCTGTTTCTCTGCTGTCTCAGTGGAAGTGTAAAGTCCTTCTCCGACACACTTAACTACTTAATGGGGCCTATTCAAAATGTTTTTGTGTGTGAGAGAGTGAGGCACGGTAATCCTGCCTCCCCTGCCACCAACCCCACGACCACCTCACCAGCTACACTAGGCACAGGCAGAGAGCATGCCCATTAAAGATGATTGCTCATCACGTGAGCCAGCGACAGCAGTGCTTTTTAACTGCCTGCTGCATTCAGCCCTTTATGAAACAGACTGAGCAGTACAGGTTTCTGGGTACAGGAGATGAGAATTGTCACACCATGTAAAGGCCCATTCCGCTAGAATACATCCGGCCTTTCAAGGTTAAATTGAGCAGGTTGAGTTAAAGTGGACTGAGTAACTGGGCTAGATAGATCTGGTCTAATCTGGGCCGGGTTGTTCTGGGTCTGTCTGTTGACTGTCCCCTGCTCAGCGCTGCCACTTTGTACCCAGAGGGCCTGTTATTTTGGGAGCTCAGCTGAGAAGAGATGACAACATCATGGACTGCTTAAGCTGCTTACATTTCCTCAAGCATTCCCATTGCACCCTGGGATCGACACCCTTGTGTTGCTACTCTCGCTGTTGCTCCAGCATGCAGCGATTGCATGTTAACAGGCCATTGTGTTGCAAGTGCACATGCAAAAATCTACACAAGCACACTTATGATTAGAAAACACCTCCTGTTTCATCCTGTTGAGTGGTATTACAGGGAAACAGGTGAATACCTGATGGATGTGTGCGGCTCAGGACGAGTGCTAAGCATGAGGACAAGTCAGTGAAGCTTGAAGATGAGAGAATCCCACTAGGCAATATAGGGGTGAGATGGGGTAACACAGAAGTGAGGTGATGAGGTGCATGTGGAGGAGGAGGAGGAGGAGGAGGAGGAGGAGGAGGAGGAGGAGGAATAACCCAGAGTGTTTAATGAAACTGCTTTTAGTTTTTTCTATTTCTGCATTTGTTGATGTTCTAATTTTTCTGCACTTCAATTTTAACTTCAATCCTCTGTTTTTATTACTGCTCACTCTGCTCTTACACATCCAGGTCCTCATGCAAAGAGCCCAGACGGCTACTGTTAAACTCCTGGCCTTGGATATTACAAGCTTGTTGGCCAGCAGGGAAACATAGAATTTGACAACATAAAATCTGAGGGTCGCTGAGGGACAAAAGCGGGTCAAGCGACATTTTATTCTGAGTGGAGGTGATGGAAGACAAAAAAAAGATTCAAACCTTCAAAAAAAGAAATTACTTATGTGCTGCAAAAAGTGTCGCGAGCACAAAAGAAGAGGTGATGACAAAAACTCTAGAGAAGTTTTTCTCTAGGGTTACTGCAGCAGTGGGCTTGTTACTGAAGCACTTACAGCACTTATCTCTGGAAAGGGTAACACAAGTTATAACTCCTTCTCTGTCAATGGACGACCATTGGAATACACTTGACATACAGTGGGGCAAAAAAGTATTTAGTCAGCCACCAATTGTGCAAGTTCTCCCATTTAAAAAGATGAGAGAGGCCTGTAATTTTCATCATAGGTATACCTCAACTATGAGAGACAGAATGAGAAAAAAAAATCCAGAAAATCACATTGTAGGATTTTTAAAGAATTTATTTTCAAATGATTGTGGGAAATAAGTATTTGGTCAATAACAAAAGTTCATCTCAATACTTTGTTATATACCCTTTGTTGGCAATGACAGAGGTCAAACGTTTTCTGTAAGTCTTCACAAGGTTTCCACACACTGTTGCTGGTATTTTGGCCCATTCCTCCATGCAGATCTCCTCTAAAGCAGTGATGTTTTGGGGCTGTCGCTGGGCAACACGGACTTTCAACTCCCTCCAAAGATTTTCTATGGGGTTGAGATCTGGAGACTGGCTAGGCCACTCCAGGACCTTGAAATGCTTCTTACGAAGCCACTCCTTCGTTGCCCTGGCGTTGTGTTTGGGATCATTGTCATGCTGAAAGACCCAGCCACGCTTCATCTTCAATGCCCTTGCTGATGGAAGGAGGTTTTCACTCAAAATCTCACGATACATGGCCCCATTCATTCTTTCCTTTACACGGATCAGTCGTCCTGGTCCCTTTGCAGAAAAACAGCCCCAAAGCAGGATGTTTCCACCCCCATGCTTCACAGTAGGTATGGTGTTCTTTGGATGCAACTCTGCATTCTTTCTCCTCCAAACACGACGAGTTGAGTTTTTACCAAAAAGTTCTATTTTGGTTTCATCTGACCATATGACATTCTCCCAATCCTCTTCTGGATCATCCAAATGCCCTCTAGCAAACTTCAGACGGGCCTGGACATGTACTGGCTTAAGCAGGGGGACACGTCTGGAACTGCAGGATTTAAGTCCCTGGCGGCGTAGTGTGTTACTGATGGTAGCCTCTGTTACTTTGGTCCCAGCTCTCTGCAGGTCATTCACTAGGTCCCCCCGTGTGGTTCTGGGATTTTTGCTCACCGTTCTTGTGATCATTTTGACCCCACGGGGTGAGATCTTGCGTGGAGCCCCAGATTGAGGGAGATTAGCAGTGGTCTTGTATGTCTTCCATTTTCGAATAATTGCTCCCACAGTTGATTTCTTCACACCAAGCTGCTTACCTATTGCAGATTCAGTTTTCCCAGCCTGGTGCAGGTCTACAATTTTGTCTCTGGTCTCCTTTGACAGCTCTTTGGTCTTGGCCATAGTGGAGTTTGGAGTATGACTGTTTGAGGTTGTGGACAGGTGTCTTTCATACTGATAACGAGTTCAAAAAGGTGCCATTAATACAGGTAACGAGTGGAGGACAGAGGAGCCTCTTAAAGAAGAAGTTACAGGTCTGTGAGAGCCAGAAATCTTGCTTGTTTGTAGGTGACCAAATACTTATTTTACCGAGGAATTTACCAATTAATTCATTAAAAATCAGTCAATGTGATTTCCTGGATTTTTTTTTCTCATTCTGTCTCTCATAGTTGAGGTATACCTATGATGAAAATTACAGGCCTCTCTCATCTTTTTAAATGGGAGAACTTGCACAATTGGTGGCTGACTAAATACTTTTTTGCCCCACTGTAAATGCTGATTTAATTTGCCATAACTGCTCTTGCTGTGGTTCAGCACAGCTCAACAGTGCTTTGCAAATATCTGTAACCCATACGGATTATTTTTTCTTTCTTTACTCGTCTGGATACACCAGGGTTGAATTAGAAGGAAGTCAGACAGTGAGATCAGTCGCGGGTTATCTGTGCAGGCATTCATCAGCATTCAGACTGCTGCTGGCTCAGACAGCATCCTACAGTTCAGCACGATTCAAAGTGTGAGAGACGGAGGGAAGCTGAGAGAGAGCAGGAGTGAGGCAAAATGAAACCCTCCAGCCAGAGGAGTCACTTGAAGTAACCTTGCAAGACCACATGCATGGGTTTCTAACATGCCAACCCTGACGGACACATACTGCACATTAATAGCAGTCATGACAGGCCCATGGGAGGATGATCATGCAGCTGGGTTTGTTCTGCATTTTAGCTTGAAAATGCTTTGGCTTTAGCTTTTTTACCTTTACATAAATTCCAGTGTTAAAAAATCACTTTGAGTGTCCAAGAACTCCTCCCTTCAGAATTCAAACGGGAAATATATATTGTGCACAGATGTTGCAATAGGGAATCTCCAAAATTACTTAAATAATAATTGTTTGAAATCCTGGTGTTCTGTTTGGATGGGAGTTACTATTCATGTGTAGTCATTTTAAAGCTGAGGCTGTGCCTTGAATGAGAATGAGCGTGTGTAGATTTTTAATGCGTTTTACCCCATGCTGTGACTTCATCCATGCTACAATATTCATGCTACAACACATAAATGCATCTGCATGCAAAAGTTCATTTATATACTCGCCAACACATATGCATACGGTGCATACTCAGACACGCACAGTCTTTACATATGATCATGCATTGAATGAGACATGCACACACTCACACCTTGTTTCAAGTAATGTCCTCGGGATAATCTAAAATGACATGACTGCTCTTCCTCTCCCTCCATGTTGTGTATTAAATGACATCAAGCAGCATGGGGCCATCAATAGCCCAAACCAACCCAGACACAGCACATGGGAAAGCGGGTTTATACTAGTTCATACAACCCTGCCTCAGAAAGTTTGCTTTTACACAGGTTGAGGTAAGAGGTCAAATATTGATCCTTCAAAATAAAAGCTTAGAATACTTCACTTCTCACTGCTGTTAAATAATCAAATTCCAGACATGCTCAGCAGAGATAAGCTATCAATTAACAGACTATTTTACCTATTTCTACAAATGTCCTCTTTACCATCTCTATCAATGCTAAACATGTTTTATGCTGCAGAAAAAAAAGACAGTGCTAAACAATAAGTATTGCTAGTCTCTGAGAGGCAAGTAAAAACTGCTGTGGTCATCTTGAATTCAGATCATTATTGTAGATATGAAAAATAGGACGATGACAAGTTTTAAGGGAAAATTCCTAGAAACTTCTCAAGCTACTTTTGCAACATTCAACCTTTTTCCATTGTCCATCTGTGTGCTCAGTATGTTTGAGCCATTGTTGTTGCCAAAATGTGAGTAAATATACCGCTTTTGTGCCACTTTATTGGCTTCCTCAAGCCCTGCCAGTATCCAGCCATATTTTGGCAAAGCTAAGAGTCTTTGTAACATACTCATAATACAGATGGACCGTGAGGGAAAGGGTGTGTAATAAGGGGTTTCATGAACACTTTATAATGTTTTCATCACTTTTACACTGTGACATTGCAGCCATGGGAATGCAGAAGAATACATTTAGACAGGACATTTCAAAGCTTTTCTCAGGATTATGGGGCATGTGTGTTTGACTGCTTACTTATAATTGTGTACATCTCATGAACACTTCTCCCATGAGTAACAAAACAACTCAATTTCTCCTTAATCTCCAGTGTGTCTCACATGAAGCAAACAGGTGTTGTCAAATACCTCCACAGGAGCCTTCAGAGCTCCTACACAACTCCCTGTTAATAAGCCCAAATTGGCACGAATCAGTAACGTGTTAGACAGCCTTAGCACAGCCTTTTAGAAAATCTTCCTACATCGGGTCACTTTCCATCAATTTCTCTGCTTTCATCGTTCCTTCAATCAGCAGGCAGGGTGCCGTGACACAACTACTCATTACTAAGCAGCAGTGGGCAAGCGGAAAACATTTTGCAAAGACAAATAACTTAATTAGTGGCGGCACAGCTTTAATAAGTTCAGCTCAAAATAGTTTGAAAAACTGGATGAGAAGCATAATATCGGCAGCACTGTAATTATGTCTGGACTACATTTGGATGTCACACTTCAAGGGGAGGTTTACAGAAGCTCTGACTGTATTTATGGGTTTCACCTTGATGTGGTGTCAACAAACTAACAAGTGATGCAACTGCTAATTTTGTAATGATGTGATGATCATGAGCTTCTATATTATGGTGTTCTTCTTTACTGAACATGTAATCGGATTACACAGCCAACCCTTGTGTAGGTAATGTATGCGAGCAAAGATTTGCCGAACATTGTAAATCTGAGGGAACGAGAAAATGTATGCACCTGAGTTTGCCGATATCCTCTCCTTGGTGTGTTACAGCCTGTACTTTTGTGTACAGTATGCTCAGACTGTTAGGAGCAAAGAGAGAAAAGTGCCATGCTTCCCGTACACACGCAGCTTCTTATCCGTCTCAAAATCTTCTACAAAGGAGAGCAAACACGGAGATGATTGAATAAAAACACTTCCTCAGCCTTACACACCTGCACAAACATGCATATATATATATATAAATAGATACCAGAGTTTTCAATTTTATTCAGAGCCGGATGAGCAGAGATGGAGCAGCTGTCATCAAATCTACCATGAGCTGGGGATATATTAAACGTATCTCCTCACTCCACTCTCTCTATTCATTGTCAATTGTAGCTCACTAAGGCCAAAAGTACGCCGACCGAATCCAAACTGCATCGTTCATTCAATTTGCACACATGATTTCTTGGTAATTAGCGCCTCATTATTGAGGTAGTAGCTAATTACACAATTGGGGACTGGGACTGCATTCTAACGCTTTCTTCTCTGGGTTGCGTGTACAGCAAACTTAGAGCAGAAGATATGCGGTAAGTAATGTAGTGCAGTAGAATACCCATTAAAATTCCAACAAATGTATAAATGTCACAGTTCAGCTGCACAGTAGAAACAAATGTTGGAGAATTCCCGCTTTAAAACTAGTGAAATTAATGCAATAGAAGACAGGTATTTTGAAGCAAATATGAGGTGCAAGGTCATCTTGCGTGTTTTCTTTAATGCCAGTGCCATAAAGACATTTCCATTTTATGCAAATCTAATGGCCGATACAGCAATCTCAATATAAAAACGACAGGAAGTCACTGCATTTTATCCCGCTAGCTTTGCCCACTTATCACCTTACTCAGCAGGTGATGGCAGCAGTAGTGATTTTAATAACACACAGCTTATGAAGGCATTGAAGGGACTTTAAAACCCTCAGCGTCTGCTATACTTATGTCTCATTCATTGTAAACAAATTATCTTCCAATCCAAGAAGAAATTATAGAAAATAGGATGGCTCCAAATCATAACATTTTCCCACAAGTGGTGGTAGTTTGTACATGGGTTCATTGCAAACATGAACTACAAAAAGCAATTCTACTTTTTATGGGTCACATTTGCCTCCTTAGATAATCTTAGATAACTAAATGCAATGGCATAGTAGTTGACAGAAAGCTCAAATAATCTACTAGTGTTAATATAGGAATGAAGAACAACTCATAATGTGTACGCCTAAGATGAATTAATTGTTAAGTAAATACTTTAGGTTTTGCATATGCTTGTAAAGTAATGTGGTGCCAAAATGAAGTTTAATGAAAAAGATGCTAAGCCTGTAGCCTGTCGTAGCAATTAGCGTGTTGCTTTAGATTCCAGCATGGGTCAGGTCACTTTCAGCTGCAGGGTTAGTGGCTATCGCAGAGTGGTCAGCTTGGTAAGCCTGGTGTGTGTGTGTGTGTGTGTGTGTGTGTGTGTGTGTTGTATGAGTCAGTGGGTATTACTATGATGCTACGGCCAAGACAGGATAGAGACCAAGAGCCAAAGACAAGGGACCGGTAGAGCGACTCCCAATGAGACTGAGCAGCCATCTGTTCCTCAGAGCCTTACAGCACAAAGTGCTGAACAGCCACCCCCACACACACTATGCAAATCTCCCAACACATTTAGCTGATGGAGCCTGTGCATTTACTGTATAGAGTAGCATGTTGTATGCATTAAGCTTTTACACTTCCTGACACTCCAGAATTGCTTGCTGCTCCAAATCCTACTCTGAACAAAAGCACCAGAATCCATCAATCAGAAAGAGTGGATTGTTTTAAATGTGCACATTTTATTTGGATGATAAGAACCTTTGGGAATCTTATACCAAAGTAAAGGGTCTGCTCTGTTAATGGATTACAGTTGTTATCATCTGCACCAAGAAAGGATTGTTTGGGGATGGGTGAAGGATGGATTTTGGCACAAGAAGCTTATTATGGAAAACTCTCAAACTGTCAGAGGTTCAGAGCAAGTACACAGTGAAGGAAGTGAATTGACCAGTCAGAGAATAATGTGATGTGTTATTATTTTTCACTTTTCTGTGTCTCACAGCTAAGGAGCCTTTTTTTTTTTTAAAGGGTGTGATGACTGATTTTAGAGCAAGTGTGAGGACTGCCTCCACAGTGTTAACAACAAATTCTGGTTATCCTACAAAATATTTCCACTGGGTCCCAATACAGTTTTTCAGCTGACAAAATAGTCCACACAATACTTAAAATCAACCCATGTAACTTGTAAAAGCATGTAAAGAAGTAATGACATTCAATAGATTGGTAATATTTTTAGATGGCTTCTCAACTCAACGTTTGGTATCGGAAATGTCAAATGTCTAGCTATTTTTAAAAGGATGCATGTGTTTTCACTGGTGACATGAGCATGAAGTCATGTACTGTGATTACGTGGAAATAATGTGAGTGCATATGAGGGTCTACAGATGTTCCCATTACATATATTATTCATGCTCCAGTGTGAATGTGTGAAGGGCATGAAACCGGTTGTGGGTAAGATTACACCATGTTAATTTTAGACAGAAATGATGTATTTAAATCAATCGACAAATTGATTAAGGGATGAATTGTGTCTTCTGTTCCACACACAAACGCTTGGTATTAAACAGACGTACCGTATATAGATCCACACAAGCACAGTGCAACACACAGTGGACTATCACAATGCAAACACGAGAGAAAATCTGGGCGATGAACAAACACCAGATGCCTTCCATTGTCATACAGCGTACAGCCAAACACAAAAATAGCCATGCAAAATACTAACTCTGGCAGACCAAAGTCAAAACACATGAACACAGGGATAGGCCAAAAGACATTATACAACAAGCAAGAAAAAAAAACACGAGCGAGCTCAGACTCTACTTGTTGGGAACACGTCTTACAGCGAAGGTACTGCAGCATTTCCTCTGCTGTGGGTTTTAAAGGTTGCTGTGACATAAAGGTATTTGTGGCATAAGTAGTGAACAAAGATTAGGAAAATAGAGTTTAAGGAATGTTCCGTTGCCAATGGTAACAAATGATCACTTTAGAAATGAAACACAGGGACAAGGCATAATTGTCCGAAATCCGAAAATGTTGTTATGCTGTATCAAGCAGTTCTGAAGCTCATTTCTAAGGACAAACACAACTTGCTGTAGAGAAGAATATAATCAACCTGAAATTAGAATGAACTGCTACTGTAGTGGATATTAGACAAGGACCAACAGCCAGTCAGGGAATTTAAATGTTCCACTATAACCTTTAAGCAAAACTGCAGCATTTTGTTGTTATTGCGTATAACCTTTTCCTCGTCCCTACAGCACTGTCTATCTCCTTTATGGTAACCAGTTCTGCTGGTAAGGATTACTGTAAGATCACTGACTGCCATCTCTTTCTCTCACTCCTTCTCACACTCCCTCTCTCTGTCCCATTGCCTCTCTCGCCATCCCTTTCTCTTTCTCTGTCTCTCTCTCTCTCTCTCTCTCTCTCTCTCTGTCTCTCTCTCTCTCTCTCTTTCTCTTTCTCTCTCTCTCTCTCTCTCTCTCTCTCTCTCTCTGTCTGTCTCTGTCTCTGTCTCTGTCTCTGTCTCTCCCTCTCTCTCTCTCTCTCTCTCTCTCTCTCTCTCTCTCTCTCTCTCTCTCTCTCTCTCTCTCTGTACTGCAGTGTAGGCAGAGGCTTGTCTCCTCTAATTATTCTGAAAATGATGTGATCATTCACCACAGAGAATCTCTGATGACATCCGACAAAAAAAAAATGTTGGTCGGAAAGTGAACTGCAGTCCAGCTAAAGGTTGACTGATTGTGAAGTCAAGTTACGTTTTTGTTGAACCGCATCACAACTGTATCTAATTGTACTTCAGTTAGTAAAACTGTGAATCTATGAAGCTGGTCAAATAATAGACATAGTCAATGCTTTTGCCAGCATGTAAGTTGACCATTCTAGAGAGCTTAAAGGATTGCGGACTGATTTTCTGATTTTGAAGATGTCCTAGCCCTAAGAGGTGGGCCTACTTGAAATGAGAAAAATGTAGAAGACAGCCGCGGAAATAATTAAGAAACCACTTCAGCATTATCACTTTCTCTTGTTTTATTTGTTATAGGTACATCTTTTGAGTTCAATTATTTTTTTATTTGTGATTGTATTCTATAAACTCCTGGCAATTTTCTCTGTGTTGGAATTCAACACACACTGTAATGGCTGCCATACCAGTAGAGATAAAGATTTAAGAAAAAATTGGAGTGGTCTCTTAATTTTTTCCGCGGCTGTAGGTGTTTTTAAGACTAACAGAATTGCAACTGAAATACTCAGGGCTTTGTTCCATCAAACACCACATATTTATCAGGTACCATAAACACACCAACATGCTCTTGACTTTAAACCACAGGTAACTCTGTTATGTGCATATCACATGATCACAGTGCCCACAAACACACCTCCAACCCTTCCAGCATTACCAACCCAGACGACCATCCATTTACAGGTGCCTTCCCAACCTTTATTTTCTAATCAAATATGACGCTCCGTACGGACCCTCTCTCTCTCTCTGGGTTGATGAATATTTTGTTGTATGTACACATGTGACGGCATTCGCAGCACTGCATCCTCCAGTGCATCTAGAGCGCATGTTCTGAAGGCACCTTGGCATCCACCCCCATGACTGACGACTCCCATGCTTACTGGGGCTTTGTTGCCGTGGCAGCGTCTCATTATGTAAATGATGTCTCCCTGATGGGAAGGAGGCAGGCGCAGCCGTGATGTTCACTGCTCCAGACTGTGTAAAATTGGCTTCAGGGACCAGTAGAGGATCGCTGCTATATTTAGCACTCATCTTAACAATGTCTTAATTCCCTATTCTTTCTCCCATCCTCCAAACAGAAAGCCCCTCACATTTAACCCTTGCGTCATCAGTTTCACACACTAAAATGTGACCAAAATGAACCACACTCACATTTAAAGGACCACACCCACATTCTTTTGACATGTACTACTTCACATACCGTAATTTTAGCCATGTGCCATATTAACTGAATGTATTTCATCTTCTTCTCAATGTTGAATATTTATCTCTGAATGTATTAACCTTACTTCCATCCTCTGTCCTCATCAATGCTGAATGAATGAGCTTTCTCTGAGGAATGGGACTAATAGCTTTCAGCTCTTTATCATCTTTCATATACCAACTCAAGACTAGGTCATTCCAGACATTAAACCAGGTCCAAAGATCTGAATCTATACACTACGTATATACGACTTTAATGTAGGTGCAGCTATTTATGAATCTATGCAATATTCTAGCCGTCTTTCAGCTGTCATATGTCCATCTTCTTTATAGATCTCCACACCTATGCTTAGTTTGTGTTGACCCGTCCTACCCTTTAGTCAAGACACCTGGAAGCTCTTATTTCCTGTATCCTCAGCCTTTGACCCTAGAGACTCTGTGTCCGTACCTTCATTCTAATGAAAAGGCTATTTTGAGTGAGTGACCCAGAGATCAATATGGCCAATAGTATTAACCTCCAGAGTGCACGCAGCTTGGAGAAGGTAGGGGTGTGTCAAGACCTTAATTAATGAGCCACGACTGAAATTGCTTACTCTACCTCAGTCTTCCGACTCCTGCCATACAGTATGTCACATTCTCATACACTCAAATCACCAGCAGGTAACACAGCAATATGTATGCAATATATGCAACTTTTTGGGCTTGAGCTACAGCATCTTGTATTTTTATAATTATTGGAGATTCCTGGAAATTTGGCATGTTGGTGAAATAGACTTTTGGCCACAACAAAGGTTGAAAAAAGGATTGTGGCATTTTTTAAATATTACATCACTAGAAAAAAAATATGTTTAGTCAACATTTCCATTCACAAAGAATATACAGACATTTAAATGCAGTTTTAAGCCGACAGCCTAGTGACATGGTGCAATGGCATTATGTCTACAAAATAAATGCAGAACAATAATATCTTTAAACCAGAGGTTGCTCTGCTCACTCCGGACTGTCAATGTGGCATCATTAACTGTAAATGCTTGCTGAGCGTTGAGGAAGAGTTTCCAGGGTTTCTAAGAAGCACAGTTGGCATCCCTAAATTACACAAACAGCAAATCAGGATTCATTAAGGTATTGATAGCCCTTTGAAAACCTTTTTCAGGACTTCCTCTTTGCTTTCCAAACTGATGTTTCTTTGCAGCGAGACCTGCCGAGGTGAGACTGATGCAAGCTGATGTTAGGCCTTGTTAGTAACCTGTTTGTGAAATGTGTTGCAGGATTTAGGAAGAGCAAGAAATGGGCAATCCTGTTAACTATTCTCTGCATGTGTGTAGGGGAGATGGTAGTTTACTTTACTAATCACCTCCCAGTTTCTACTGAGACACAG
The DNA here is from genome assembly GCF_036324505.1 of Eleginops maclovinus. Lineage (NCBI taxonomy): Eukaryota > Metazoa > Chordata > Actinopteri > Perciformes > Eleginopidae > Eleginops > Eleginops maclovinus. Next base: position 10,527,257 of record NC_086371.1, read on the forward strand.
ACGTTGCTCAATGTTAAGAACCTGCCAATCACTGATCTGTATGCTACTCAAACCAGAAGCAATCATTTGCCCTCATACTACAGAGGCCTTCTGTCCATTTAGACGCTGTCTCTCAGCCCGGCTCTGTTCCAGCCTGTGGCTCCTGTTGATTACCATTGGTCCAGCCTTATCGCCTCCCTTTCTTTCCTCACTTTAATCCCCTTTATAATTTTCACCCACTTTAATTAGTCCATGTCCAGAGCAACTACTAATCCTGAGGTTGATTTTAAAATATAGAATCCAGCAGGCCCTAAAACCTTTGTACACTACATGATTCAGAGACCTTGACTTTGACTATTTCATCAGTGCCGGTCTGAACAGAAAACCCTCTTTTCAATCTTTACCTCCACACTTTGGTGCTTCAGTCTCACCAGGCTATGTGCAGTTTGTTTTTGATGACGAAAATAAGTGATGGCCACAACGGTGGAAATTATATTGCTGCTCTTACGCCTTTGTGTCCTTTAAAATCTACCACAGCTATTAAGTTTGGTTTTACTTCAATGTTTTTTATATGTTAAGCAAACCATATTATTCTAGTCTGAATCAAACATGTTGACATTCTCTCAAGCACTTTTAGTTGTGCCTTATTCTGTTTGGAGATAAACAAAGACGACTTCTGTGGTATTCAGCTCCATCAGAAATGCATGTGGCAAATACTGTGCATAATGTGAAAGTGAGCTCAGGGTGGTATGAATTCCTACAGATAGGTGAGTCAGTGCTGTCGCATGCTCAGTTGAACAGATGAAATCTTCTCTTTATCTCTAATGGGCTAAACGCATTTGACATGTGGTGGGCCCATTAGCACTCAGATTTGGATTATCTCACGCCTTGCAAAGGTATAGGGACGAATTGATTCACTTAGCCATTTGTCATCTCCTCCATGTGATGAGTGTGAGAAAGGAAACTAGAAAAAGGTCCAGTGTGCTTTTCTCTCAGCAGCACGGAAAGATGACCAGAATTAGATACACGTAAGGGCTATTTTCTTTAGATGCCATCTTTGTCCAATTAAGAAGTTAATTCATTGGAAAAACGGTCGTCAAGATTGCTGACCTCAGTTTGGCTTTTAGGTATTAACATAAACAGGAAAGGGTTAGTAGGTCCCATATACTGTAGCTGATGCTAGTGTAAATCCTTCCTGACATAGTTTTGAATATGCCGTGAAAAAAGCATTCATCCCACTCTGAGATATTTCAGTGCTCTGGCCCTGTGGTACCGGGGCAGGTTGACACACAACCACAATGACGAGGGAAAGGATTATCTTTGGATGGGATTAACTACTGCTGCAGAGAGTGCATTTCTGAAACTAAAATTGTAGTAATCTAAAATCCACAGGTAGAACGCTAATGCCACACCTTTTTGCTGAGCTGCACCATTATTTAGATGACAAAATTTAAGTGTAGATAAGTAATTATTATCATGAGCCAAATGGGCCAAAAGTACTCTGAACCGGCCCTATTGAGAAAAGGCAATGTGTTATGTTCCAACTCAGTTTGGCTGCAATAAAATTCCCTTCATCACAAAACACATAAGAGTATATCCCCAAAATGTATTTTTAAAAGAGAACATGTTGCATGTTAATGCAGTCGCTTTACCGCAACCTTGTGACGAAAAGAGAGCTGAGCCAGAAGGCAAAGCTCTCTGTCTACCGGGTCATCTTCGTTCCTACCCTCACCTATGGTCATGAAGGATGGGTCATGACCGAAAGAACGAGATCGCGGATACAAGCGGCCGAAATGGGATTTCTCCGCAGGGTGGCTGGCATCTCCCTTAGGGATAAGGTGAGAAGTTCAGTCATCCGGGAGGGACTCGGAGTAGAACCGCTGCTCCTTCGCGTTGAAAGGAGCCAGTTGAGGTGGTTCGGGCACCTAGTGAGGATGCCACCTGGGCGCCTCCCTAGGGAGGTGTTCCAGGCACATCCAGCTGGGAAGAGACCGAGGGGTAGACTTAGGACCAGGTGGAGGGATTACATCTCTTCGCTGGCCTGGGAGCGCCTTAGAATCCCCCAGTCAGAGCTGGTTGATGTGGCCAGGGAAAGGAAAGTTTGGGGCTCTCTGCTGGAGCTGTTTACCTCCGCGACCCAGACGGAAAAGCGGGAGAAGATGGATGGATGGATGGATGGATGGATGGATGGATGGATGTTGCATGGAATACTTTCAAAGATTGTGTTTTTGTGCTTCAATGTTTGGTGTCACAAGTACACATTTAAAGACATTTTTAGGCTGGTTGTGAGAATACACAAACACAAAACCACGTCTGCTGCTGTGTCTGTGTATTCTCATGTGTGCAAAAGAGCAGTGAGATTGAGCGGAGAGACAGATGTTTTAACATTCATGGCCATTTTGTAAACAAGGATTAAAACCCTTCAGTTCCTCTGAGTGAAAATATTTAGAGAGGAAGCCAGATGACATGAGCAACTTAACGTCTACCAAAAGGAGTATTAACACCACAAGAAATTATGAGAATAAAAAAAGACTAATGTGACTACACTGAGGAGGGGAAAACGCTATGCAGGGAATCAGTGACATGTTTTTACTGGTTCTGTGGCAGGGCAAATTAAAACAGAGGCTGACATGTGATGTCCCAGTAGGCATCGAGGGGACGGATCATAAAGCCACTCACCTCAGGAGACATGCTGCTCTGTGGATTACAAGCAGCAAGCTGACTAATGCAGCAGAACAGTCAGGTATTTAGAGATTTTAAGGGCAGAACATTGGCAGTGATGACGTAAAACAGAACGTGATTCCATGTCAAAGTCATAGAAATTAATAGGATAAAAGATGTGCTCTGCGTGCATGTGAGTAGATATCTTTCTCTGCTTGATCTAAAACTGGACAATAAACTCCTGTGATGAGGTTGGCACACTCAAAAAGCATTGTACCAAAGCCAAGAGAATAAAACCGAACCAGAAGCCAATGCACCAGTCACAGGGCGCCCGTGTCACTCAGGAAACTAAACTGACAGAGGAGTTTTAGAGAAGGACTTTGAACATTCCCAAACAGCGATCAGTGTGAAAGTCAGCGATTGAGAGTGGCAGATCTCTGATGTGATGCGAATCAGGTTCCTCCAGGCAGTGTGGCCGGATCTGCGTCACTACCAGGAAAGCTTCTGACAGGCAACAACTCCACTATCCTGACACCACATATACTTTAGAACAACATGTCCTCACAAACCCCACTGTTTCCATGCAACAACATGCTTGTGTAAGTAGATTATGTGGTTGGAATTGTACACGTTGCTTTCAGATGACTACCTGATGATAACTTTAACTTAAAAAATGAATTGAATCCTTCTCCATAATGAATTGGTATTTTTTACTTAGTCAAGTCTACAAGTAAACTTTCATTTGTGCATCGGGAAATCATTATATACTTTGAGATGATGGTCGTTGTTAGAAGTGGCAGTCCAAAAAGGTTCACTGTTTGGATTGTATAGTCACTGAACAGGATTTAAATTCAAAAAGCCTGAACTGAACGTTGTCATAGTATCTTCAGAGAGAGCATTTTCTTTTGCTGACCTTGTCAAAAGGCAGGACATCCTGTGAGCTTGCTGGGTTTAAGTCATTTTCCAAACCCTGGGATTAAAATTGGAGGACCCCCCTCTTAGTTGATCTCCTGCACTTAGTTGAGCACACACAAACACATGTGAGTGCACCAGACACTACAGTGTGTGTCGCTGTGACCTGTCAATCTATACACACTGTATGACTGCTTGTCACAGCTAAAACATAGAGTAGCTATGCAATAACAAGCAAACTACTTGTACGTTTCAACTACTGCAGAATAATTCAAACATTAAGACAGAGGTGAAGACTCAAGGGATCGGTACATATAAAATGATGTCACAATAAAACTGCCAAATCCTCTCTTGATCACATGCTATTGAAAGAGCTTCTCTGAGATCCAAGATTTTGATCACAAAATGTTATCACCATTGTAGAAGGCGCGTGGTTTTCCTGATGATGTTGTAGGAGGTGTCAGTGTTATGGAGGACTCGGCTGCCTGCATTGTGATTAACGAAGTAGCTCTGAACTCCTCTCTGGGCATCTATTGATTAAATTCTGTGGCGGGCCCCATGCTGAATTAATCTGCCTGCAAATATGCAAGACTTATGCCTTCTGCTCGGCTGGGATTTGCAATTTGAGGCGGACATGAATCCAGTGGCTGACACTCACACCCAAGAGTGGAGTAGTCCATCAATGCACTGCACTGTGATGAAGTGTGAGCAGAGTGACAGGAGTGCAGTCAAGTTCTTTGCCCACATGAACGTGGCATTTATGAACTATCTGCAAGAAATGCATTCATGCAACGTGATCATAGAGCTTTACAAGTTGGCGTTCTGAAAACAGATCATGAACATTTCAGGGTGGCTATAAGGCTATGAGGTTGGATTGTATTAATGTCATATGGCCAGACAGTTAGCATTGAAATGTCTGCATAATCGATGCATCTCCTCCAAAGAGTTGGTCTTTCATGCTCTGGAGAGTTGTAAAGCTGTGAGAATGTGTACGTCATGATTCATCACTCTGTCTGCACAGCTTAGCTTCACATGGACAGGGGGAAACTAACACAACGTGATTCCCCGGTGGTGATACTGGAGCTCTGCTATACACCACCTTCCCTCTACCCCACCAAGTCTCTGCATACTTTCTGTTTTCACATGTGCTGCTTCACCACAAACTATGGCCTTTACTGTATGACTGGGCTGTCAGTTTGAGGTTATAACTGGAAAAACCATAATTATATTTACTCAATACAATTTATAATGGAAGATATTTCTTACCAACCATCCAAACTCCTAATCCTAACAAGCAAGACATATTTTGCGCAAATAACCTTTTGGGGCTCCTAAAACATGTCATTCAATTTCCTAGATCTGTTGTTATGTCTTAATGTAATAATGATAACATACAATAATGTATAGTTGAGCAGCATGGCAAATTAGGAGAGATAGATGAGACACACTGGATCGGGACCCCAAAAAGAAGAGGGCAGATGAGCGGAAATGCGGGGTTTCTCTTTAGTTCTGGATAAGCAGGGCAGGCAGAAGCTTCTGTCGGCCAACAGCTTGGAGAAAAAAAGCTGCAGAGATGGCAGGTGGTTCCGGCTTTAATGGACTGTTTCCTTAAAATAATTTGTGGGACAGGTGGTTGCCAGCATTGGCAGGGTCACTACTGATCCCCCCACCCTTGCAATTCCCCGCTCTCATGCCATTGGAGTCTCTGATTGAGTACAGCTGGCACCAAGTGACCCTCTCGCTGATGCAGATAATGAACTGCAGTTTAGTTTTTTTTAGAAGGCATCGAAGCCACCCCAGCTTTTGGCTTTCTGTTGCCTATCTATAAAACTAGAGCATGCTTTGCTGAGCATTCTTGGTAAAGGTGATGGATGTTTTGTTTTTGTTTTTTTCCCTCGTCAAGAGTAGAAATGGTGCTGCCCTAGGGCTTATATGACTCAGTCTTTCACACATGCCATTGATTTCCAGTGGGAGATGAGAGGCAAAGTTGATGTCGAGGCTAATCTTGAAATCAATTCTTTTGAGCATATTTGGCCCACTGGGTTGTCCGCACAACATGCTTTTATAGCTTTACAAGTCTGTTTTGTATACATTTGTTTGCACACGGTACAAAAAACATGCTTTATACAGTAAATAAAAGGGATGCTCCGTACCAGATAAAGCTACTCGCTCTGCAAGTCATTCTAATAAAGTTTTTTTTAAAGTGATCGGGATGGATGAGCCTAAAAAGTGTCACATTTAACATTAAAAGGTCTGAAGGAGGGAAACGTACAGTATACATGCATCAGTACATGCATCATTGACGCAAAGTAGATTAACATCACTACGGTTGTTGTTTTTTGTGATATACAGTATGTATAATTTTCTAATTTAGGTTGTTGATTGATAATAAATATTCCTACTGACTGAGTGCAGTATTTTAGTTTATAAAAATGTGTATCAAATGAGCTTTCAAGCTTGTTGTAATTATTGAAAATAATAACCGACTTGGGTTGTAGTTAGTTTCTGCATACAGGCTATATTTAGAGTAGGTTACTATCATGCAACCATTATTTGTTTACCATTTATAGTAACAACAGGCCTACGTCATCATGTGTAGTAGTGCTGCCAAAATAAGCCAATTAGGTTTATTGATTTGTTGTGAGCACCTTAAACTGAGCCAGGACCTGACAACAAGGGGATCCAATTAAACTGCTATACTGTAAATAAATAGGAAGGCTGCAATGGGCAAACTGCCAAGATGTAGTGTGAGTGATGATATCGCATACAGGAACACTTCGTTTATAATTGAACACAGACATATCGTTATAGAAAATTATTTTTTAAAAACAGGCTAAAAAGACAGTCTGTGATTGTTGCAAATAGATTTACTGATGCAATAAAACTACGTCATTGTTTACAACCATTCAATTTTTCATTTTTGTAATGTATTAATAGAGAACCGAGCAGCAAGACAAAGGAGCAGTGATCTGTGTGTCGGTGCGTAAAGTGTCGCGCACACCCCGGTGTAGATGGAGTGGTTACAGTGATTATTCCCCGCCAGGTTTCTCTGGCAACCCGGTCTCCGCTCCGTGTCCATGGCAATGGCGAAGCAGTTTACTTCGTTTTTTTCTGAGAGGGGAAGGAGCTGATATTTAACGTCATGGGTCATAAACTCAGGCTACGGGATCAAAAAAGGCTCCGCGCGTCATGATTGTACAGATGTGACGAGAATGTGAGAGTCAGTATGCGGATAAAGGTGCGAGCGAGCAACACAAAGGGACATCTCAACAGGATGCCAGTCACACAATGAGACATCACTGTCATCATATCAGCGTTATAATGTTTACTCGTAATATAAACGTCATTATAATCCCAATATGTGACCCTGTGTAGACTACCCGTCTGCAACATATTGGATCTTCGCTCAGTTTAATTGCCTCTGTTGACGAAGATCACCAAGTCAATGCAAAGAAAGCATGTGATCTCAAAGCAACACACCGTGCAGCGTGTAGGCCTACGGTAGCGACAGCTCAAACAGCAACATCCACATGCACCGTGCTGTGGATGGCAGGTTCATCATCCTGTGGCTGTTATTGTTTTCAGTCTAACCTCACAGGGTGATTGGAGCACCGTTTGGTGCACAGTCGCGTTAAAACCTGTGATTAAGGGGCAAAGCAGTCAGGGCAAGGCAAGGCTCACGTCTTACCCTTGGAGGCATCCTTGTCTTCTTTAGGCTTCGCCACTTTTCCGCTCATAGATCCCAGTTTGGATGTATAATTCCCGATTTAGACAAGAATCGAAATCCCTTTAATTGCTGACTGTCCTCAATGAAATCCTCACCACAGGTTCCAGGTGCTGAGATAAGGGTTCTGTGGAGAGGGAAACATTCATCAGAAATGTTCCTGTCATAACACAAGTACATCAGCGTTTTGGTGTTAAAGCAGGGTCATATCACGAGACAATGAACCGTGGGAGCTACTCAAGAATCAGTGGGTTATTGAATAGGCATGGTAATTGGATATCAGTCGAAACTATTGATGATTTATAAACACACAACCGACAAAGAGCCCATATGGTTTTAATCAACACCAAGGACCAGCCTGCCGTGCGTATCTTTCAGCAGCAGTGTATTACAACCACGCGTAAACCCACCTTATCTCCTCCACGTTTTCTGCTACATCAATGCACATTGATGAAAGGAAATGCTCCCACCGCGAATCCCGTTATGTTGCATACAAAAATCACGACCTGTTCTACTGGGACAAAGGAGAGGCGTAAAAAGCTGAGAAATTAATCGCAGGTTGTCGTTCTTCCACAGGTATTTCAATCAACGTTAAAAAGGAAAAAAAATAGAGGTCGAAACACTGACGAGCAACCCCTGGGGGTTAAATATTATCCAGTGTAGCTGGAGCGACCAGGTTCTGTTATCTGAGGCTTTTCCTACTGACGAGCTGTGCTCCTCTGAACGCTCGGCAGCCAGGATCAACAGGATACACAACGTGAGAGCTCCCCACGTTATAGCGCCAATTCACTCCGTGGACATTTGTTTTTCTTTTACTTCAGTAGCACCGCTGAGACGAAAACGACCCCCATTCGTAATTGCTGTCAGTGTGTTCGCGGTGCTGTCGAAGCGGTGAAGAATTAAAGCAGGAGTCTGCGCTGCATGTTGCTCACCATCTCGCTGTTGCTCTCAATCAGTTGCGTTTGCAGAGCTATGCGTCATCCCATTCACATACAGCTTGCGCATTTACCTCTCATATGATCGGTGGTGTTTTCTTAGACAACCCAACATCTGTCTTTTGAAGCGAATGACAGGAGGATAGAAGTATAGAATAGAAAACAGAAGCTAATTATTTATTTTGGAAAAACAAGATAAGCCTACACATGGATGTATTAGACTGTAAAAACAGGGAAACTATGAAGAGCGGTTCAAATAGGTGTGAAATGAAAAGCACAGACTCCTTCTGCAAACAGTTGTGTTGATTTGTTGGGCTGGTTGGTTCACCCAACTGACAAAACACATTCATCCCTTCTGGTATTTTGCCATGTAAAATGTGTGGGTTTTATTTGTACAGGTTTTACAATATCTGTCCCCAAAGCTTAGTGTTAATGACAATTCATATAAGAAATGTGAAAGTAAACAGAAATATGTTTTTCTTTTCCAAAAACAATGTGATGTTTGCTATTAATTATAATAAACTCCACAGTGAACTGTTTACACAAGAAATGGTCTTTCCTTACCTCTAAAAACCTGTCAAGACAAAGCCTAACAGCTGCTCCTCATCCTTCACTTTTACTCGCATCAAGCCGTCCTGATCAAAATTGTGAGAAATCAGTATTCCAAATGGTTTTCAGGCCTCCTTATTCACTTTTAAGCTTATTATGATATAACAATTCAAGTTATTTTTATATCAGCTGTCATTAAGAAGTCCCAGTCCAATCCCAGTCTCATTTTTGCCAGCTTTATGTCTCATGTCTGGGAACAGGTCTGTTAGCACTCAGTGGCTGAAGAGAAAAAAGACCTGCAGGTTGAGGGTTACAAGATCTATATAGTTGCTATTTTTAGAAGAAATAGGACTCCTTTTAAACTTTCTTGGCATGCTCAAATCTTCCAGAGAGATCTAAGGCACACTGGGGCCTGTTTTTCAATGATCTGCTTTGCCTCAAATGGTCACATTACAAATTTAAATTGAACAACCTTCAAGTACATTTAGAAGTTCACAATATGGTGTGTGGAATAAGAGTTTTCACACACACATCTTACTGATTTGTGTTATCTTGATAGACTTCAATCTTTTGTACACCTAAACCTGTTCTTTTTATTAATGGCTATTGACTTAACTATTCCTGATATATTTTCTACTAGTCCCGGTGTTTATTGCCATAATTCATTTAGGGAGACAGCTGAATCATTGTCAATGTGCCTCTTTATTGTTATAAAATCATAATTTAAAGCCCATCAAAACGCTCAGCAACTGATTCAGTCCCCCCTAGTCAGAGTGCTTGGTTCATTTAGCTCTTTATTAAATGTATTGATGTATTACTTTCTTAAATCAAGAGCTTTGACTCATCATTTACAGTCACTGGCAGTGAGCAGGTGCTTGGTTATTATTTATGTTAGCAGCAGCTATCTTAGCACAAGACCAGAATCAAGAAGACTTTAAATCGATAGGATCTGAGCCCGAGTAGCTGAGGGGTCAAGGAGGTAACACTGGAAGAAAGGTGAGGGGGGGGACAATGAGAGGATGTCTTCATTAAGCAAATCAAAAACTAGCATAATCACACAGACACACAATGGCTATGCCTGGATGACATCCGCCTAGATCCAATTTCATCTTCTTCTTAGATGCATTGTATTTTTCTTACATTTGGACTGTATGATGTTAATCTTTCACACTTTTCACATTATAACACCTATTGCAGGTCTGACCGTCCTTGAGAGGGATCCCTCCACTGTTGTTCTCTCAAGGTTGTGTTTGTTCCCCCATTAACTGTGGGATTTCTTTGGGAGTTTTGTGTGATGTGAAGGTCAAAGCACATAGGGTGTTGTATTCTGTACAAACTCTGGAGCCCCCCGAGATAAATGTAAGATGGGTGATATTGGGCTATATAAAAAAACGTATAATCATAAACACATCAATTACATAAATAATGTGCCTCATTTCAAGGATATGCGTAGTAATTTATAACAAAAAGCCTTATTTTCATCATTATATGTATAACTTGTTGAGTGGTCTCAACCAGGACACTTTTAGTGAATCTTGAATATCTTATCCTAAATTTGGCAATTATCAAAACTAACATAACCCAAATAAATAGTGGTGCTTTACCTAAACCTTTTCACGGTATACAATGAAGAATAGGACGTTCTTGAAGGATGCATTGTAATATTAATAGTCGTGAAATATGTGTAATATGTACATTTACGTGTAAAAACTGTGGAACTGGCAAAATACCAACTGATTAAAGTTGCTGGAGTTCTTAAGTAGCAGTAAGGAAGGGTAGGCTATGCAGTCAAGATACATACTGTACTTTATGCTTGTAAATTAAAATTGAGACTGATATAAGACACATGAATCTTACCTCACCTAAACAGTATTAGTTTTGACGTAGAGCAACATGCATGTATGTTAGGAATGAGTGGGTTAGAAAGACTGTGAATGTCATTGGCTTATGTTCCCACTGTGTCCATGGCCTGTGGCCCCCTCTGACCTTTGCAGCATGGCATCGCTGTTCAGAACCACATTCAGCCCAGGCCTGTCCAGAGCAAAGCCCTGCAGCACAAACAAACTCCTGACTCACACTCTGTCACCTCTGATGTCACATCACAGGCTGTGTGACCACCGACGTCACAGAAAAACCCTGAATCATTTTTTTTGTTTGCTGATTGCAGGATTTCTGCTAGAATGCTTCATCACCTTATAAAGCATGTATTCAAATGTTCCTAGGCATGTAACTGTAAGTAATGTTTTGTGTGGTGCCTACCCACTCTGGGTTACATAATCATGTCAAATCAACAAATATTCTACAAGGTTCTTAAAGATCTACTGCACACGCCTTTTAAAACAGGACGATGTGTATTGACTTGCATGAAATTGTATTCTGAAAGGTACACTTCCGTTGTTTTTGTCCACTCAAAGCACATGAATCTGCCGATGTCCTCTGATTGCACTGTTGATGTATTGAAAATCTTTAAATAGTTTTGTCAACAAAGATATTTAACTTGTGTATTAGCCAGGAATCATTTCCATGTAGAGAAAGATCATACTGTGTGTTATTTGTCACTTCTGTTAGCAGTCTTTATGGATTTAGGACATTAGGATTTTCCAGTTAAAGATAATCACTCAGTATGATGACATGGAGTAAAGAGATTGCATCTTCTGAGTGTGCAGGGGTTTACTCCAGTGCTTTCTCTCAATATTTCTAAAAAATGTGATTCAAACTGAAATCTTGTTTTATCTGGCGGGCATCAGACAAACCCTTACTTGTATCATATCAAAGAGCAGAATTAGTTTTGCAAAGAACTCTTGTTTTGAATTGCATCAGGTTTTATAGCTGTTCAACATAAAAGTCTATACAATCTTTACACACCCTCATAGGACCATATATTTTATAGACCTTGTCATGGTTTTAATTACTACACATTCAGTTAGTTCAAAATCAATTTCCAATCGCATGGATAATGGCCGCTCCCCCCTATCTGCACACTGTGCTCACGTATAAATCAGCTGCAGGATGACTGACTGAGTGAACAGATGGGGAATGAGATGCTTTATTTGTAACTTGGCTAGACTGAGAATCACCTAAATCAAAAAGAAGACATTATGGGGGAAAGATCAGTCCTACAAAAATCATTCTTTGGGACAGACGGTGATTTGCACCAATATTGTGCAGCATGGTTGCTCATCTGCCTCTGTTTGGCGGTGTTAGCTGATAAAGCTCTGAGTGTGGCTGATAAGGTGATCAGGCTGGTTCTGTTTCAGACTGCTGATGACAGCGGACACAAGCTGAGGCCGAGGAGGGTTTGTAGATTTTGTGTCTGTGTTTTGCATTTATCACAACCAAACAAAAAGTATTCTGTCACTCGATCAAAATGTGCCCAAAGTTACATAAATCCCATGTCTGTTTGGGTCACTCCTAAATAGAGCATTGCGGGTTTGTTAATTGTAGATGTATTAAGTAAATTGTGTCTTTATGGACGCTATAAGAATATCTATTTACTCAGCAACTTTGGAAATATTTGCCATCAATGAGTATATCTGATAATAGCAGCAAATGCATAATTAAAGCCAAGGACTGAAAATGAAGCCATAAAAATATTTGAGCATTTGCAACCTCTTGTTTATGTGTGTGTGTCATAGCGTGGCACATAAAAGTGATGGATTTCATCAAACACTATTTGCAGGACTGTTGCACCTGCTCATTAATCTCGGAGCCTCACACAGCCCAGGAACAGTGACCTCACTTCCAGAGTTCACGATGGGGTTAGCAAGTTATTTCAAAACTGAAGAGGTCAGGGTCGAAAGGTGTGACAGTATGTCATATTTCTCTCATGTCTCCCTTTACTACACCTCATAATGAACTTGGCCGCTCTCCAGATTGCATTTTTATATCTTTCATGTCACAGACTTGGGGTGTATTTCCGCTTTGGGAACGATGATCTACATGTCTTTGATGCTGCTGAGACTCTGCCTCTGGTGATTAAACCTTCATCAGTCCACTGGCAGGCGAGTTATTAGCACCTGAAGCATATTTTACATATCCAATATCCAAATGTTAGGTTGGAATTGGTTTATTATAATTAATATTTCAGCCATTTCCACCTCATTGATTCTGTCCAATGCAGATTTTTTGCAAACCCATTTTTGACATTTAGCAAGAAAACAGTAAGCGCTTTCTGACCAGGAGGGATGAGAGCTCCACTTTTCATTAACGGTGGCTGAACATCTCGAGCCGGCAGCGTCTGTCAGCTCGGCTGCATCACGGCTCACAGAACCAGGAGTGGACTGGAGCTCTCATTTCTTAGGAACTCATAATAGTACTTTGTTTCTGGGTCACTATCGGTGAGAGTTAGTGCATGGATAGCACATATACTTTTGCGAACTGGATTATTATTTTAATTCATCTCCATTTATCCCACTCGTGGACATGTAGTTACTTTAAGATGATCCACTTTTGGACTAATAAACATGCACCCATAAATGATGCTTTTGCTAATTTAGCTAAACCTTTAAACTAATTAGACCAAGCATAACTGGGTCAGTGACCTACATACAGTAGCCTCACCTTATTTTATAACTTTTTATGCTATCACACTTGGATGGAAACATTGATTATATCAGATATAACATGTTAAAGTCCCCCCAAAAATGTTTGAATCTACTTTTATTCCCATAACTAAAATTGCATCATGAATTTATCCAGTACAGTATAGTTACTTCCTTTTTTGCATGATTTCATCCGATAGGCCTCTAGTGTTTAAGATGATTGGACTTGTATGGGTGTGGTGAGCCTGTAAATTCAATTACTACCTCTCTGTCTTCTGCAAAATATCAAGCCGGTTGTTGAGCTGTCAGAGTGTTCGGCTTGGTGGGAATGCATGTGGGTACGCGGGGGATTGCTAGAGAAACATCAGGCTTTCAAATTACAGAAATGACTTTACTAATTAACGAAGCGAGGCTCTGTCAAATATCACATTAATGTCAATGATTTTATCTAGAGGGGGTGATAGAGGGGAGTAGTGCTTTGAGGCCTGTGGTGCTTCTTTTTACAGCTCACATCATAGAAGATCCCCGCGGATATGTGAACTCACAAGACTGAAGTGGAGTGAGAAACGCCCCGAAACACAAGATTGGATTCAGTCTTTGACTATCAAACAGATGTTGAGTTTCTCTTTTTACAAGCACAGTAAGCTCCTGCCCAAGATTTCAAGGTTGACCAGTGTTTAAAAGTTGTACATCACAAAGAAGAAGAACAGACTGCCTTTAGAGCATGGCTGTAGCATAGACTGTGATCAGACGGATATTTCACTTCTGCTTCCTTTAAAGGAATATTCTAACATTTAAAGAGGTTCCTTATTCAAGTTCTTGCAAATAGATTGATACCACTCTTGTGTAAAACAACATTGTAAATAACAGTATACAATATGCTACAGCTAGGGGAATGTAGGCTTAGTTTAGGACTAAGACTAGAAACGGGGAAAAGCTGGCTAGTCATCACTAAGAATTTGTCAGATACCCTTCTTGAAATCATAAACCGTATTTTTTTTTTCACTTTTTCATTGGAAAAAATAAGATTGAATGTGTTAATCTGTGAGCTTTAGAGGCCTAGTCTGAATATTTGTGCCTTTGGAAAGAGACAGGCTAGCTGTTTCCTCTGGTTTATGGGTTTATGCTAAGCTAAGTTTGTTTTTAGTTTACAGACGGACATGATAACAAATTCCTCAGTCTTAAACTTAACTTTTAAACCTTTTCTTCTGTCGAAATTCCCGCCCGACTGTTTTCTTCAGCCTGATTTTTTTGTTGATACTCAGTGAATAGTATAATTTAATTACACCATCTCTCTACCTAATAATATGTTTTCCAGTGGGTGACATTGCAGGGTGTCTCATGAGGATTTCCCATTAAACCAACATTTCATTTGCCTGCTCCTGATGGCATGCTTTTCTCACTTCAGAAGCAAACACAATCTGTGATGAATACAAAGTCTTACTTCTCACTCAGTCTTCAGTTCTTGTAATGTTCCTGACAGCTGCTCATCTTCCTCAACCTGCCAGTGGGATGTTATTCAAACCCGTCTCAGAGGAAAAAAGGGCGTTCATAAACTAACCTAGATTGACAGAGTGCTAACATGTCACCAAACATAAGTACAGGTTTTCTTTGCATCTATAAATAAATAAGCCCTCAAAGAACATTAACACTTACATGTTAGGGTCTAAATCATGAAGCTCTGAGCTCATGTTACCCCCCCATAAAACCTGAATATCTCCTCTGCTGTCTTTCTGTATCATTTTAATGTCACTTGGTACAAACTCGCCAACACTTTCATTTTCTATAGTGAGTTAGTATGTCAACATTAATTCTACAGCGCATTTAAAAACATGTTAAGGTGTCCTAAGTTCTGTACGGACAAAAAAGTACAAAAAGAGACGTACCAATGAAAACAATGCACAGTAAATTTCAGATTTAGGATTACAGACATTGAACATTTTAAAGAATAACTGGGCCACAAAGTCATTTGATATAATAAATATTTAGCCTGGATTTAAAAATAGAGTTAGAGGGAGCACATCTGATATCTTAAGACTACTGGTTCCAAAGTTGTGGAGCAGCAACCGCAAAAGCTCTTTCTCTTTTAGTTGAAGTTGTGATCATTGGACATAGATCCGAGATTTGTCAGTGACTTAAGGCCTGAATTCTAGAGGTTTCCGCCTGAAAGCGATGAGCACAGTCTTGAATTAAATCCAATGAGGGGAGCCAATGACGAGAGACTAGAAGTTGGGCGATGTGCTCCCACCTATTAGTATAATATATTATCCAGTCAAGGATCATTTGGACAACAGACATCTATATTAGTGTGATTAGATCAAGACAACACAGTTCTGTCTTTGTAGTGAGTGTCCGAGAGCTGCTGCCAAAATACATTGAGTCTCTGTAGATGCAAGGTCAGTTTGGGAAAAGGAGTTTACTTCAGACACAGTAAGCCCTGATTTACCTTGATGAAAAACCTTCCCTGCTGTGGGTTTTCACCTAATTATAATTCAAAAGGCAGGCCTGACTGATGAGCCCTTCACAGCGTTGAAAGCATTAGACATTTCTTTTTATATTTGGTTATTTTTAGTGTTAGTTTTTTAACATTCAAAGCAACGTTCATCAACTTAAAAGTGATCAAAGATTAAATATGTATTTTTGATAATGCATTTATCCTTCTGTGGTTATTTTCAGATCATAGATTGTGCCTTTTTAATATCACAAGATCGACTAAAAAGAGATTAAATTATTACTGTGTATCTGTCGTTGTACAGCTTTTCCCAAATCATGCTGCTCTTGTTTGAGCTCTGCAAATATTTTGCTCCACAGCAACAGAAGGAAGGTTTTTACCACCGCCGAACATAAGCCCTCTGTAAATGACACTGAGTCCCCGGTGAAAGACAGAGGTCTGCTTGCAGCCCAGGAGATACTGCACGGTAACAATCAATAGCACTGAGCAAGCATCAGAGTTTTTATTATCTTGGAGGCCCTGACTCGATCCCCCACTGTAGTGACTAACCTAATTGGAGCTGACACTCCCCAGCTGTGCAGAGCTACCAAAGAAAGAGTGAAGACAGAGATGTCAGGGAGATCTTCATCAATCAATAGTCCGTCGCAGACAATTTTACTTCCATCTATCCATCCATGCATCCATACCGTCCAGTCTTGTTAGTGTGCTAAGCTCACAATTCATTACCTCAGTGCTACAGAAATAGCAACAGAAATGTGTTGCTATTTTCTCCTGTACAAACTATAGTGTGCCCAGTCAATTGTCTGCTTCAACTCTGCTATTAAAGTTACAGAGTTACCTTTAGGAGTATGACTCAGCAAGGGCAAAGTATAACTATAGAGATGTGTTGAACTGTAGTTGGAATACATATCAAAACCTTACTACTCTACTCCTCCTGGCTGGAAATGATAGAGAAGCTCTTGTATTGAGCAGACAGTGTTAGTTACTCAAGCGAATTAATTATTCAGCCTCTGAACGATTCAATGAAATATAAATGCCTCCGGTCAATAGTTGCCAACACTTGAGAAGACTTTGGACTCCCTCTGGGGGGATTTCATGGCCAGTGATGGGTTGCATCTTCTATGCCAGAAGCCAGAATGACACCGGAGTTAAATCTTGAGCTGGCTGAATCAACACAGGGTTCATGTGACTACTGCAGCATTATCTTGGTTATCGATTGGAAAAATGATATTCTAGATGTAAACATATAAAAGTATCAATCAATATTTGTTTTTCTTTTACACTGCCTTGATGTTCAACTTTCCTGTAATACATACTTTCTGGTTGTTTGCTCTTACCCTGTTCAATAAATGCAAAATTAAGCCAAATTATAAGAAATATTTACTGAACTTTACCCAGCCCAACTCAAAATTGAATGTAAACACTGTTTGTGGCTTTACTGCCTCTCATAGTAGAAATCTATTTTCAAATATGGCCCTTCCTAAAACATGGTTTAATGTTTTCCTGTTATTGTTTTTAACTTGGACTGAGCAATGATGAAGAATGGCGTACGTGATCCCATGACCCTTCTCCTTTACTGTACTGTTGTGTAATTTGGATGATTGAGGTGTATGGGCCCCATCTTGTGGCCAAAGTTCAAAAGTGCATTTTATTATGGCACAAAAAAGGTTTAGAAAAGCTGTATTTGTCAATAAAAGCATCAATAACTTATATAGTTAATGTAGGTTAATAGAATTTCACAATTATTATCAATAATTTCATCAATATATCTAAATCACAATAATACAGATTGAAGAAGTTTTAAATAAACCATTCTGATTTCCACAGCCACTGAAAAGCACATATTCAACAACAACAACAATACAAAATATAAATTAACGTAAAAAGAAACATTTGATGAATTTATCCAAAAATGTAATCTTTATTATAGGGTAGGATTTAAAGAAAATAAATTAAAATATTCTTACTGTTTTGTTCAAATTCGGCTTAATGTGTTTATATTATTTCTTTTTTGAAGTTATAAAAAAACAAAACAGTTGTAATTATCAGGTCTGGTTTACTGTTTAATCCTCTATTCTGATATCCCCACTGTTGGTGTATTTACAAAACTCAGTGCATGTGGATGTTGACACGCTTCCAGACAGTCAGGACGTTTCTCTTTGAACAAACATGCAACTAATTGTGAATGTACATGAGCAAACACAGCGCTGTACTTTGGAGTGATGGTGGTGTGTGTTTGTCTGAGGATACCAGAGCAATTTGGAATGGCACTTGTTTCTTTGTCTGTCTTGTGTTGCCTGCTTCTGGACTTTCAGCTGGGATATGGAGGTATTTCACACTTCGTCTTGTTGGTGCTCCTAAATCATTTCTCTCTAGAGGTTTATCTTAGACGTATGTTTTGCTTTTAGAGAGTTGTCAACACCTGTGCTGGGTAGAAAAAGGAACCAAAATCAATAAACAGTTTCTATACGTTACATGTTTGTCGTTGCAGCGTATCGGATGAAGACAGTTTTTTTTAGAAAGAGCTATATTCAATTTTTGTTTTAATCACTTTAGCCTCAGCTTCAGCCTCAGGCCGTGTGTTCCGGTCCGGTCATGCAGCCGACAGCATTCTGCGGAGACACAAACGCTACAACACTGGTGTGTTTGAGGAGTTCATGGAAGGCAACCTGGAGAGAGAGTGTGTAGAGGAAGTATGTAACCTGGAAGAGGCCAGAGAGGTCTTTGAAGACAATGACAAGACAGTGGGTATTTCTTTATAATTGTTTTTATTATACATATTCGTGGCTTTCCTTGCTTTACTCACCAGAGACCTTACTTTGTATTTTAGATCCAGTTCTGGGTGACATATTTAGGTAAGACCTTTTTAGATACGTTTTGCAAAAATGTTCTCTCTGACCCAGACATTAGCCTCCAAAGATGCATCTCTTTCTAACCTTTAAACCTTGCTGTATAAAAGTAAAATGTCTGGATTTTTCTTCAGATGGCAATCAGTGTCAATCAAGCCCATGTTTGAACCAGGGGTCATGCAAAGACCACCTGGGCTACTACACCTGCACATGTCCGTCTGGCTTCACTGGCAGGAGCTGTGAGATCAGTAAGTGAAAGACCTGACGCTCGATATAAAATCTAGTTAAAAGAAATTTGATATTTATGTTACATGATCCAAAATTTCTGAGAGTATGAAACCAGATCAGATCTCAGTCTCACAGGATAAACAGCCAGATGCCTATTTTACCCTCATTTATTTTCTAAATTAAATCAAAAGCTTGCATCCAGCATTCAGGTTTTAAGTTCCCAAATTAGATTGTTTGTCTCGATGGATATTTTTAAAACAGCTTTTCAAAGTGCCCTCTGTGAAGTGAGTCACACTTTTATTTGACAGTGTAGAAGGTGTCCTTAAAGGATAGGTTCACAATATAAAGTCTGTCAAAAACAAGTTGAGCTTGTAGTAATGATTACTTCTCTCCATGCTGGTCATTAAAAAATATGTCTTCTGAATGTTTTTCAGTGTAAAAGTATTCACACAAAATACACACACAGTATGGCATCAACTTGTCATTATATGTAATAAGAGTATTACATATGTTTTTCCTCTCAGTTGTAGCAAAAAGGTGTGACATGAACAATGGAGACTGTATGCACTTCTGTGAATCAATGGACACCGTTGGAGCAAAATGCTCGTGTGCGAGAGGATACAGACTGATGCAGGATGGAGCTAACTGTGAAGCAGAAGGTATCGGTGTATTTGCGATAATTTCCCTTCTAAATATCATAATAATGACTGTTAAATTCAACAATATGACTCCGCCTTTCTCACATCACTAGTTGAGTTTCCATGTGGCAGAACTGCCCTGACGGAGGTGAGTGCAGGACACAGTCGCTCCCTGTTCAGCCATGTGAATGCAAGCCAGCAGAACTCCACAAATCTGACCAACATCACCACTACTGCACCCCCTACTGCACCCCCTCCTTCAACCCCAGCCAATACACTGGCGACTTCTCCCTCAACAAACCAATCTCGAAAGAAACTGCCCTGGTGGTTTTTCCATGACGCTAAGGCCTCCACTGAGGAGCCATCCAGCCCTATTCAACGCATTGTAGGAGGCACGGCGGTGAGCCAAGGCGAGATCCCTTGGCAGGTATTGTATAGAAGTTCAAATATCTCAGGCATGTAGGAAGGCTTTGTTACAGGAATCACACAAGGGAGACAAAACAGCAGCTGTATTCACTTTCTTGAACTTATTCTCAGCTACTTTCTCCCTTTTTGTTCAGGTAGGCTTGATAAAGCAATCTGTTGGACTATTATTCTGTGGGGGGTCCATCCTCAGTGATCGGTGGGTTATCACTGCTGCTCATTGCCTGATGGAGGCACAAGGCTCCTTCTTCATCAGAGTAGGTAAGATTCACCACCACCATTACATCTAGTGTCTCCTCTGCTAAGCCTGATGCAGGAGCTCTGTGAAGAGTTCAAATGATAAGGCGATTCATGGATTTGTTGATTAACAAGTTGTGTATTTTGATCATTTGTTAATTGTTAAGTTAGGCAAAAAAGACAAAAAATCCCTGCTTCTAAATTCTGACTTGTGAGTATTTGCTGCTTGTCTAATGCATTATTTAACTAAATATCTGAGGGTTTTTTGAATGTTGGTACAGTGAAAAAAATAAACAGTGACTTTCATTCAATTGATTGTGAACAGGTTCCACATAACTGTATTAGTTTAGTTGAAAGCAATTATGTTAAGTTGAACCTATTATTTTATTATGTAAACTTAATATCATTGCTTTCAACTAACATAATACAGTTATTTGAAATATGTTGACATTTATTTAAGTCAAAGTTTCAAGTTATTGATATATTTTTATATATTTCCTTTTTTTTGTACCAGGCCTATTTGTTCTACTATCTTTAAGGCAATTTACATACATGTACCAAATGATTGACAGATAAATCAAGCAGACATTTGTTGGATCAATGGTCTTTGAAATAATTCAATCTTAATTTAACTGTTATTCATCACACTTCCAAGGCAAATGGTCGATGCTCTCTGTTTTTGGACATCCACTACATGTTTTATTTTACACGGTTAATCTATATCTCGATATCTGTAATGTGTCTACCTGCAGGAGAGCATAACATCTACATCACAGAGGGCACCGAGCAGGATTATGAGGTGTTGGAGCAGCACATGCATCCTAAATACAATGGCATTCTAAGCTTGTATGATCACGACATCGCCCTGCTGTACCTCAAAGACCCCATCAGCTTTTCCACAACAGTCCGACCCATCTGCATCGGGCCCAAGGCTTTCACTGAGGCCCTGGTGAAGGAGTCTTCCCCAGCCACGGTCAGCGGCTGGGGCCGGACGCGCTTCCTCGGGTTCACGGCAGACACTTTGCAGAAGGTTGAGGTTCCCTTCACTGATCGGACAGAGTGTAAGCGCAGCAGCAGCGCCAGGATCACGCCCTTCATGTTTTGCGCAGGATACTACAACAAGGCCAAAGACTCCTGTCAGGGGGACAGTGGAGGCCCTCACACAAACAGTATTCACAACACATGGTTCCTCACCGGCATTGTGAGCTGGGGGGAGGAATGTGCAAAGCAGGGGAAATATGGTGTGTACACTCGAGTGTCCCTTTATTACCGCTGGATCAACAAAGTTATGGGAATAACCAAATTCCAGCTGGAATTTGATGTGGAAGAGCCAGACCCTGAAAATGAAGAATAATAGATTTCAAGAATAACAAATGAAAACATCGCTTTTTGCTTCTTAATGTTTTGCACAAGATAGTTTGATTCAAGTAGCTTAAATACATAATTTTCATTGAATGAATAGCCATTACAATCTACCATGCCAATTTCATACAAAATGAGTCTACATCATTAGAAAATAATGATGTGTAAGTTTACAAACATTTTAAAGATGTGTAAATGATTTTGTATATTAAAAATATTGTGAAAACAATGCATTTTGTACAGGTACATCTAAACTCATCACTCCCATCTGCTGGTAAATACATGTTTTGCAAGTAGTGGTCCTTAAGCAGGTAAACAAACGGTCTTCAACGTTAAATGATGTGACCTAAAACTCACACAAGGTAAAAGTCTGCACAATTTTATTTTACAAGTTGGCTTACATTAAAACAACGATACAGACACAATATGAAAAAGAGCAGCCTTAGGTTTAAGCCAAACATTCACTGTGTTAAAACAAGTGTAAAATTATTTCAATCACTAAAACAATTATTGCATTACATCATTGATTTTTGATTATCTTTTACAGTACTGAAGTTGTTCAAAAAACAAGCCGTTTAGAACAGTGACTCCCACAAAAGAAACCTGCTCATTGATCGGTTGCCATGCATTTTCATCTTAAAGGAACATTCAGCAATAAGCTCAGGCTCAACACGATACATAAATTCTCAAGCAGGTTTTTCTTGTGTTTTCCAACCTGGAATCTGTGCAAAATCTGCAGCATTTTGGATTAAATTTCCCAAAAAAACTAAAACTGAAATTGTTAAAGCTAAACAAATGAAAATGGGGTTTTGATGTGTAGTCAAGCGTAATTCCTGTAAATATATGGAGATGTTATTTCATTCGGCGGTGCATATATGCCTCACAATATGAAGGAACAACATGACAGCTAAATAAATAAATTAACAACATAGGAAATGTGTAGTGCGGAGCAGCCCCTGCTGATTTCACACTCATTTCCATATCAAACAAAGCAAATCAAAGGCAGCCCTCTGACTGGGGCCTCGATTTGATGTGGTAAATTCATATAAGTCTGCAATCAATATTTAATTAAGCGTTCGACACACAGGGTATATTTCATGTTGGCTGTATGATCCCTTTTAATGGGGAACCCGATATTAACTGAGCTGTAATGGGCAGGAGGAAACAATCTGCATGTGTGATGGAGGGGCACTCGCAGCATAATCTCCCTCTCTGTTTCGTCTACTCTGCGGCTCACACTAAGGAATACATTGCCGTCAATCATCATCATGTCTGCTTGTGTCTTACATTACAGTCACTGACATGTCAACTGCTGCCTGCATGCAGGGGGTATGTCTCCCCCGACTCCCTAACACATCATACAGTCAGGAATAAATAAAGGAAATAACAGCTTGAGTAAGAGACGATACACAGTGAAAGAGGCAAAGAAAAGCACACATCCGTTAGACAGTTGGTGGATTTTCTGTCTCTCCTTTCCGTCCACCTTATTAAAGTGCCTGTTGAATATTTGTGAGGTCAGGTTAAAGCGATAACAGTATTTGATTTTGCAAACCAGTACATGAAAGAGACTCTAAAAGAGCAGGAATAAAAAAGGCATTATGGCATGGCACATTTTGGCAATCTAACCCCTAGAGTGTACAGAGAGTGGTGCCTTGACGGATGAAATGTAAAAAAACTACAATGAAGAACTAACTACACAAAGATGAAACACTGAGGTACAATACATGTAAAAAATGATACTGTATATGTACAAAAATCTTTGCAGTAAGAAATGTTCAGGCAAATACTGGGCAAACTCCATCCAGCACACTCTGAGACAAACAGGAACAAACACAGAGATACAAGAATCTCCAATACTAGCTGGAAAATGGGTTGTGAAATGACAAAGTGCTTCAGCCTTCCATCCTGACTTTTATGGGTGTTGCAGATGGAAAAAGAGGAAGACAATTCAGGATCCACAAATCGTCTGTTGATTGTCCAAAAGAGGAAAGCAGTTTCTGAACCTTTGCACTGGTGCCACAGCACATCTTCACCATCAGAAAACAACATCCCAGTAGATTGTCAATCGTAACCTGGAAGAAAATCAGGTCTGTACATTCCCACTTTTGTCTCTTTAATGATTGAGCTGTGCTGGAGAAAGCAGACGTCACCGGGGAGTGAGGAGTGGGTGGCTGATCAGTTGTCAGGAAGCTATGGCTCAACGTGTTCCTTCTATTCATCGTCCACAGGTTTAAAAAATGTTTTACGTTTTCTTCTCTACGGGGAGCTGAGCTTCCTGGCCTTCAGGTTCCCAGGGTCTGCAAGAAATATAGTGGATTGTAAAAATCCAAGTAAGAAATACTATGGCTCCACATTATATTGTTTGTCTTTTGTTTACCTCCTAGTCGGGAGAAGTGTCCTTGGCTGCTGTCTACTAGAATCAGCTGCAGGCTGGTAGCTGCTATGAAGCCGTCTCTACGCTGACTCAGATTTTTCACCAGCCTGAAGGACCAAGAAATGTCAGAGAAGGGTGAGAAAGAAAAAGGGAGCGGAAATTAGATAAAAAAGACTTCTCCGGGTTGGACATTTCATTTCGATGTCTAACAACTACATCACATCACATAAAGCTGCTTTTGCCAAATATTGTACTCTTTCACATACGGGAGGGTTTGGTGGATCACTAAGCTACGTTGACAGGCTGAGAACTCACCAGCGCCCCTTGTTGTCTTCACACTGCAGTTGAATGATGTCCCCACATTTGATGGTGATGCTGTCTGGCCCGTTTTGTAGACAGTCAGCCAGAGCCCTGTATCTGCCAGGAGACTAACACAGAAGGAAAGGCTGTCAGTATAATATCAAAGTGTATTTAATGTGACTTTGTTCAGTCTCCAGGGTGGAAATTACTTTTACTCAAGCATGGTACTTTTATTTAACTGAAGTATTTCCACTTTCTACAACTTTATACTTCTACTTTGCAACATCACAGAGGTCATTATTGTACCTTTCACTCTCGGACTTTGATTGTTTCTGGATCATTACATTACTCACTAGAATCTAGGAATACATTGAACACAGAATTAATAATAATTTATATTATACAGTACATTTATTACATTCTTTCTGACGTTTTTTTTATTGCTTGGTGTACTCATCATTTTTTATTGCGTATACTATGACATTTTTATGGAATAGTATACCAATGGTTTCTCAACCTTTTTAACTGAGACCCCCAGAATAATCAGGTGTTTCACAGTAATGATAGGATCAATATACAGACAGAACACTTTATGGTTTCATGTCTTATATGGAGCACCTGTTATTGATTACTGATAGGTCATTTTGATTTTAAATACATATTTTAATAGTGAATCATTATTTTTCAATAGCTTTCATGTTATGTGTCATGTGACTTTGAATTCATTATGATATAACTACAGTGAAAAAATAAGACACATGTCTTTCTAAACGATGTCAGTGCTCCTTCTAATACTTTATACTTTTATGAAATTTCTGCTGTTGTATTTAAAGGCCCGGTTTCTTTTCAATAGCTTCCATGTCATGTAATTATTTTAGGCTTGGCCTGGGAACTGGAAGGTCACTAGTTCAAGTCCCGAAAGACCAAGTGGTGTCCCTGAGCAAGGCACCGTTCTCTACACTGCTCCCCGGGCGCTGTGCAAAATGGCAGCCCACTGCTCCTAACAATAGGATGGGTCAAATGCAGGGAAATTTCCCCTCTGTGGGACGATTATTCTGATTCTGATAACTCAATAATTCCAACACCATCCTTCAAAAAAGAGACGTGTCCTTCTTGTCCAGTGCAGTAACCTTGTATATCTGAGTCATTGACAAAGGATATTTTTCTTTGTAAACTGTGGTATTGCTACTTCTGTGTACTTCTTCCACCACTGCTTGGCTCACCAGTTGCACCAAAACCTCCTCCTCTGTGTCAGATGGATGGAAGGCGTCCTGACCTCCAGACCACTCCTCCAGACCCTCGCAGATGTCTACCGAGCTGTGAGCTCCGGGCCAACCTGGGACACACGTAACTTAGGCTGTGACAGCTATTTATGAATGCATTTATCCAAACAATACACCTTAAAGGCACCACGTAGATACTCAGTAACTACATCCACATTATAAAGACCCCTTTGTCACTTACTGGGAAATTAACAAGAACGTAGAATCAAAAGCTAATCTCAGTAGTTGGACCTTTTTCCCCCACAGTCCTCGATGTATCTGGTTCTTCAGGTCAAAGTGCACCTGAACGGCTGAAGAGGGGGAAAAAGTCAAATACCTACATCAGTGAGAGATTATGAAGAAAATCAGCAACAGCATTAACATACTGTGCAAAGCGTGTATGATTTGCATCTATTCCCATAACCTCTTTATGTGATTTAGTTACCAAGTATCTACTTGATTGTGGCCTAAATGTGTGTGGACACGTCTCTCACTCTTGCGGTTGTGCTGGTGTTTAGGGGAGTGAGGCTGGGGGTCTGGACTGCTCCTCCCTGACTCTGTGTCCTCTGAGCTCACTGACGTCCTCTGCTGCTTGCTGTGGGAACAACACTCATCACCAGACCTTTATATAGTCAGCACACACGCTCAGGATAGATGTTATCCTAAGCCACACAATCTAGGGTCAGCTCTAACTTCCTGAATCTAAACCACACCTCCAACAGTTTAGCTGGCCCCAGATCAGTGTGAAGGAGCAACTCTGTCCTGTTGTTTCTTACACATGGCCATGGCCAGACAGCAGCACAGAGCACAGATCAGCCAAGTGCAAGCTTCTCTTTTAAAAGTAGGACTCAGTGTTCACAAATCGGAAGATCAGGTCTCGAGTTATGAATATCCAAATTTAGAGATTTTGTCACTGAGTAACAAGGTTTCAAGAAAGCAAATTTTACAGTAGCTGGATTAGATCTCACGAAACGAGCCCCATTTTTAAAACCAGCTGTCAAATGTGGGAATTTATGGAATGATAATCAAAAGTTTTCCTTTTTTTTGCCTTTTGCATCACATGCAAAGTAGCAAATCTGAGAGGCAGAAATAATGTTGGTTTTTTTTTGTTTAAACCATGATAGAAATGCCATGAAGGAGCTGCTGAGACACAGGCCTTTAAACATGTGGAGGGGGTGTGGGGGTCAGTTATGAACCAGAATGGAGTTTGTAAAAAGTGGGTGCAGGTGACGATCAGTATGCAAACACAGCAACCCTGGGTTATGTCCCCAAGCCAGGCCGAGTGGGTCATGCCAGGGCGAGGCGAGGTGAGCCAGGCTGAGTTTACCACTGAGCGTTAGGGCAGGTCAGTGGCGCTGGGAGTGGTGGCGCGGGCGGGGCCGTTGCCGGGGGCTTCGGGGACGGGGGCTCCGGGAACGCAGGCACAGAAACAAGTCAGCCGACAGAGACACAAAGTCCAGCCCCGGCAGACAGCCCCTGGGGACCCCTCTGGACGGCCGCATGCCCCTGCAGGTTGGGGTGGGAGGAGTGGGGATAGGCAACCATACAGCAGTGGACACAGTGGGGCCTGCGCCCATTCTCACACACCACTAACACACACAGCTTCTACCACAGCAATGTGACTCACTCGAGCTGTGATCAGACATGAAAACTCAGCAAATGCAGATAGTAGTGCTGTGACTGCATGTGTGTGTTTTACATATGCCTGTGTGTTTGCATGTTTATGTTTGTGCAACAATAGCCTATCTCATGCCCCTAAAACACTACTGTAAAAAATGTGGGGGAAATAACTGTAAACACTGACCTCTCAGAAAGGGCGGGAGAAAGCTGCATGTGTCCAACCATTTGGTTGTGTTGATATGCTTCATCTGTGATGAGAGAGAAATGGTAGTTTAGGTTTTAAGCTGATTTAAGTTCAAATCAAAGCTCAAACCTCCACTCACAGAGCTTTCAAGCACATTTCAGGCACTCTGGGTCTGTGTGATGCAGTTCAAAGCTAGGAAACTAGTAATGTGACATTTGAGTGCCATTGTTTGTATTGAAACTAATGCACCAG
Organism: Eleginops maclovinus; assembly: GCF_036324505.1. Classification (NCBI taxonomy): domain Eukaryota; kingdom Metazoa; phylum Chordata; class Actinopteri; order Perciformes; family Eleginopidae; genus Eleginops; species Eleginops maclovinus. The sequence goes on from NC_086371.1 coordinate 10,554,739, forward strand.
CACTTACAATGGTTTGGCCTATTGGTAGCAAATATACCTGCATTGTTCTTGTTGTTCTAAGTTTGTTTCTTTATGGTTTACTGCACATATTGTAAGTCAGTTTGGATTTAAGCATCAGCTAAATGAAATGAAATGTTAACAGACCTCTAAGCAGCTTCTGCTGGTTGGTCAGGATTCTGCGAAGCTCATTGAGCCAGGCCATCTTCACCTCTAATGTAGGAGCCTGAGAGACAACAGACACATTAAAACAGACAGTCAGACGATTGAAAAATGATTTACATAGTGTGTTTCTATCAAGCTACAATGTTGCTTATTTTTGTCGGTGAATGTTGACCAGAGCCTGAACCACATCCAGAAAAACTGAATTATTTTAGCACAAAAAATTCAGATAAAAGTATATTTGTGCCATTTTTGGCTTGAAAATCATTAAAAGTATACTGATCATCAAGAATTATTTCCGGCTGCTCGAGTAATACCCTGCTTGTGCTTGGAACTAAATTTAACCGCTGGAAATGCTGGCATGAAACTTTTTCAGCTCCTTACCTGAACCACATACACTTCCTCCCTGCCACTGTACCAGATTTCAAACTTCTTCACATCTCCCTTGACGTTCTCTGTGATCCCCACAGCAGTCATCTGCCAAGAGACATACACTGTTTACACCAACACACACACACAACATTAAGGAGAGCAGCTCGTCATACATCAGACTTACATCATGTAACACATCTGTCCTGTCAGAACACAAACACTCTCACACACCTCCGCTGTGTGACTGTTTCCTCCCCACATCCTCAATAATAAATCAAGAGCAGCAGCTGTTTGTGGGACACCTGCTGCGATAACCTCCAAAACAACGCGTTCAACAAAAGAAGTCTTAAAGGAATACACCAGCGTCTGAGTCCAGCTGGACAACTTAGACGTGTTAAAGGTTAACAACAGAGACACGGACAACAATACGGTGTCTCTGGTAGATCATTTACCTCATTATTTTGTGCTAAAACCTGCAAATATAGATCACGTTGTAGAGAGTGATAGTGGTAATGAGTGATTATACGTAACTTAGTTTAACCATTGTAATAAACTGTATTAGGGTCATAATAAGGTAATATAACATTCGCAACAACTTTTTTTTCGATGCCTTTCTTTTGGTATTCATGGTCAAAACTAATTTAACATATTTACATGATACTGAATTTTAATGAACCAGCGCTGGAAGAAGTATTCTAAAGTTTCTAAAGGAATTTGCTTTGGTGTATAATGGTGTTTACATACAACACAGTAAGAAATGTGTTAATTCAAAAATGAGAGCAAATATTGAAAAGAAAAGTAATAACAACTGAAAAATGTGTACAGAAATAACAATAAAAATATGTCAGATATCAACAGCATGTATCTGAATAAAAGATAAAGGCTGTGTAGTTTCTAGAGTGACAGCAGTTTGCAAAGTTGTCAGGAGTGTGCAAAGGTTCACAGTAGTAGAAGCATAACGTTTTTAATCAATTAGCTTTTGTTCCAGAAAGACCTATGTATTCCTCTACTCAAACAAAGACACATAACACAGACGCACGCTCACCTTGAGACAGTGCTTGAAGCTGTACGAGGGCGTCTTGTCGCAGCCGTCTCCGTGCTCCTCCCTCTGCTTGCAGAAAAGCAGAGCCCTCTCATACAGGAAGAGGTGTCTCTGCATCGGCTTGAAGCGAGTCAGCTCCTTCATGCGTGTGGGACCCTTCTTATGGCTGATCCACACACTGAAGGAACCCTGCATTAACACCCGGCCCAGCTCGCAAATATCACCCTGTATACGACAGAAAGATGTGTTTAATTGTGGGCTCTTTTAATTAATAAATTCACGGTGAAAATGTACATTAAAGATTCAGAATGTTGACCTCATATCCTGTGATAGCTATCTGATGCATGGAGTCATTGACGGATTTGAGAAGGTCCAGCATTGCTGTTAATGCCCCCTGCAGTTCTGAAGTCCCCTCACAATCTGGGCTGTATCTCAGAAGCTCCTGAATAAACAAACAAAATAACATGTAGGTAAACAAATGCACACATACATTATGGCAAAACAGCAAAAAAAACGAAGGAGCTGCAGCAGCACACTCTCGAGGTGAAGACGTATCATAAACATTAGAGGCAAAGTGAAGAGGGAAATCTAAATCAATTGCTTAAATATCACCACAATTGACTGTATGCAGAATCGCAGCTTGTGAAGTACAGTATGCTGAACCACACATTTGAATACAACATTTCATAATGGAGGTGATTGGCTTTTTGTTCTTGACACCACTCTTTCTCACCTTAAGCAGCAGCTGGTATTTGGTGAGGCGTTGGATTGGTTTCAACAGGTACGAATCCAGGCCCAGTTTGTGCTCAAGCTTTTTCTGACAGTCCTTCACAAGGAAGACAAATACAAGCAAGATAGTATTAATGCTGGTTGATGACAGATCATAGCTCTTTATTTCTACATGCAAAAAGACTTAAGTAAACTGAACCAATTGTTTTACTCCCTTTAGAACTGTAGAAGTTCATATTTGTTTATGAAACAGCTATTTATACCTTCAAATATTGTAAACCTAATCTTGCATGACACTAAACATAAATAAAGCAGCAAAACAGTTATTTTTGAAAGTGAAATGAGTCAAAACTGACCTGAAAGAAGACACAGTCTGAGAATTGCCTCCACAGCGCCTCAGAGCGTGGCTTATTCTGACAGTAGCATTCATACATTTCAAAGCTTTCTTTCTGGGGAAACAGGAGATATAAATCTGTTTAAAATGTATGGAAATAGAATTTGAAACACATGGTAATAACTTAAAGAAGCTACACAACATATCAACATTTCTCATCTCACCCGTGCCAGAAAACAGGCTCCTACACTTTCAGGAGCTTCCAGGCATCCTTCCAGATCCTGAAGGAAAACCCTGTATTTTAAGAAAGGTCAAATGTCATCACATCTCTGTCATATTAAACCATATCCTCCTAAGAATCAGCCTTAATACAACTGGCTGCCAGGCACCATGCCAGCGCCAGTTTCATGAGACTAGTCCTACTTAGTGTTTTGCATATATGAAATTCAATCAAAAATTCAATGAATAATTGTATTAACAACGTTAATTTGAATAAAAGTCTATGTGTGAAGTGAGTTGTTAACTTGCCTGCTGTGAAAATTGTATATCTCTGGCATGTTTCCAAAGAGGATGTCTCTCTTGCTGCGCAGGATCGGGGGCAGAAGACCTGACATAGCTGGGTTGTCCATCTCGGCTCTGTAACCCTGAATTGATAATCATAGCATATAATTAAATGGGACTGCAACTAATGATTATTTCCTTATCGATTAACGTGCCAAATCTTGGATTTGGATCTGGATGGATGGATGGAAGTGTTTGGTCAATAAAATTCCAGGTTTTCAGTCCAAAAACATAGGATATTAACAATTGGATATAGAACACAAAAACCTAGAAATCTTCCCAAAGAAATGTTTTGATGAAAAACATCAAATGAAAATAAATTGTGATTATTTGTCTTTCAATAGACTAATCAATGTAAGTATATATTAAGCTATACAATTTAGGAAGTGCATGTTTTGCATTGGCAATATAACCAAAAGTGTATTAACCAACAACATACACTATAAACAAATATCAATCAGAAACCTTTTGTTCTACTTTTGTGACATTAAATGTAGTGTTTCTCACCAACAGAATTGACAGCAGCTCTTCCACATAGATTCTTTCCGTCTCTATGAGTTCCCTCATCACATGACTGTGACGCAAACAAACAGACAGGCACAGAAGTAGACCGAGAGAGAGCCAGAGGGCATCATTAGCACTGAACAAAGAGAATCACTAAGGTAACAGCATCGAGCAGTACTGAGGACAGATGCCTCCTCCTCACCGCTTCAAGAGATCTGGGCTGTCCTCTCCATCCAGAAAGTACGACACGCAGCTCCGGCTCTCCTGGTAGTCGTGGATCACCTCAATCTGAACACACCACAGATCCACAACTCATCCCACAGAATACTAAATTATATTAAACAATTTTTACGACAAAACAAAAGTATGATGGGATTCAAAACGTTTGCATCCAATGCATCTGGGACAAATATAAACATACTTTTCTTGAGTTGGGGCTCTTTCGGGATGCTCTCTTCCCTGGCAGAGAGAGGTCGAATGTGAACTTCAAACCATCAACTGTAAAAGACAGATCAGCAGCTCATCAAAGTGCACGAGTGTAAATCACATACAATATTTAACCATGTGATGTCATGATGTATATTGACAAGATCAAGCACCCACACTATCCATCCATCCATCCATCCATCTTCTCCCGCTTTTCCGTCAGGGTCGCGGAGGTAACAGCTCCACCCACACTATGTCAGAAACAATTCTTCCCCTGACCTTTTCTGTTCCTCAGAAACTTTAAAAAGAACATGAATCAGTCCTGATCGACATTTGTGGTAATCAATGCTAATAGGTTGCCTCCTCTAAAGGTGCGGCCAGGATACGGTATGTAACGATCTAAAGAAGTGTTTGGCACGACTGTCAGTGTCCTTTTGATCGTAGCTGCTGAATCCTTACATGATAGTCCAAGTTCAACTGAGTTTTGTGCCTTTGCATGTGCCATGTAACATTCGTCAGTGATACTCATGCATGTGTTCATGCATATATGTGCCTGTATACATGTACCGGATCCAATCGATCAAAGCTAACCACTTTTCCCTTCATCTCCTCTCTTTTAAATGGCTGCTGTCTCTGATATAGCGGGGTTTCATAATCACTAACATTCTCTTTCTTGTTACTACTCTCATTAGTATGGCTCCATATCATGGAGAAAACCCTTAAAGACTTTAATGGACATTTTGGATGTATATTCAATGGATGAAGACACATTCATTGGATACAATTGATAAGGTCAAATAAACGGAAAAAGAACCAGATAAAATGTATGGTATTAATTGGGTACCTCTGTACTCTATATGGTTAGCTTTGTGCAAACTCCCTTGAGACACCAAGGGAGATAAAAGGTTCTTTAATGTATATGAACCACATATGGTTCTATGGCAGCTATCCTGACTAATAGAACAGTCAGATATTTCCCAGTGGACTGATTATACCATCTCCCTTAGTACCAGTCTTTTTGTAAAGGTGGCCTGCTAACCCCAAAGCCCATTGAGGAACACCTTAGGCCCTCTGATGTGTAAATTTAACCATGGAGCCTGAAGCAAAGATCCAAGGGGGGGAGGAACTGATGCCAGGCCATAAGGGCTGGCACAAGCCCCCATACCGGGCCTGGGAAACATGGGGGGTGTGCATAGGGAGCTCGAAAAGCCTACAGTCAATGCTGCAAACTAGGACAGTGGTAGTGATAAGGAGAGAGAGTGTAAATATGATGAAAGAGCTGTTGGGTCACCCAGTGCTGTTTAATCAACTGTAACAAAGATCAATCATCCTGCAAATGTGTATGAATTAGTTTACTTAATCCCTTTTGTGTGTGTGTGTGTGTGTGTGTGTGTGTGTGTGTGTGTGTGTGTGTGTGTGTGTGTGTGTGTGTGTGTGTGTGTGTGTGTGTGTGTGTGTGTGTGTGTGTGTGAACTGTACCATGTTTGGGGGAGAAGAGGGGGGACTTGGAGCGTGGTGGGTTTTCGGGCCGGGGGGCCACCAGTTGGACCGGTCGCACATGTTTATCAGCGAGCTTCCGTAGACAGGCCTGTCGACTCTGAATCATCTGCTGCACGGCTGCATGCTTCTCAAACGTTTTGACTATCTGGGCCTTACAGAGAAAAGGACACAGAGGTAGGACATTCAATTATGATGTAAAATAAAGAAACAGCTCTCATTAATTAATGCAATTTCAAAAACTCATTGTCTTTTCCTCTTTTTAAGCAGGATGCTGAATTATATGGAAGGATGTAGAGTAACTCCTCCAAAACACAACCAATGGATCATTTGAACATGCAGAAAGTCAAGCGGCTTCAACAGCTTTAAGATTTTTGACAAAATCTGAGACCCATGAATAAAGTAATTGAATATTCTACCTTGCCTTGAACTAAAACGTACCACTTCACAGGTTGTCTGTGCTTGAAATACTCTATAATGCATGTGAAGTGTTTTGTGATTTGTCTGATTCTGATGTTGTTGTTTGGCTTGTTTTTGTTTATTTATATGATTCCCTATGTCTGTACATATTTGTAATGCGAGTTGATAGCTTATGTTAATGTCTCATCTGATAAATAAAGAAAACACCTTTAAATAAAACATAAAATAAAAAAAGGTGCTGTGGTCACTGACCTGCAGCTGAGGCATGATGACAGCCTCGTACTCGATGGTCAGGATGTCAGGTCCTGAGCTCAGCATAGATGGCGCCCCCTCCAGGAACCTCTCAATGTCCCTCAGAGCAGCCTGGGCCCCCTCCTTAGACTGGTACTTTTCTACCAGCTGATTGGCCAGCAGATATGCTCCATCATCACACCAAGTTTGGGCCTGATGGTGGAAAACCCACATCACTGTAAATAAATCTGTGTTCTCTGGTGTCTGTTTGTCTTGATGCAAATTATTTAGTACCTGTCCAAGACAAAGCAGCAGCTGGTGCGTTTGCAGAAGACGAGTGTGTTTGGTTTTGAGAGCAGCATTAAGTGTATCACAGTAGTGGCGGAGCTGGTTGCAGCGCTGCATAATAAGAGCCATGGCATAGTGGTGACTGGCGGAGAGCTGGTGTCCGTGAAGGATGATGATCTGAGCTCGAGACATCACCTCCTAAAAGAGCCAACAGAAACACACAAGAGTTAAGGGCTCTATTATTTGATATGCATACATACAAGACTTGCTGTTAATGCATGTATTGCCAGTTTGACTTAGAAACACTGACCTGTGCATTTGATTCCAAACTGTCCAACCTTTTGAGAGCCTGTTCTGTTTGAGCCAGAGTGTCCACAGATATGGACAGCTCCTTCTCCTGACCCGTTAAATGGTCCAGACACAACTCCATCTTGAGTCAAAACACACATTGAATAAGAAAAGATCAGAAAGAATAAAAACACCAATATAAAGCCAACCAGGTGGCTCCCATAGGTATTACAACCCTCATTTAATCTTGAGGCTCAGGATTCCCAAAAACCTAATCTCAACCGATCATATCCTCTTCGGTGTATGGAAATATGGGCGAAAACACAGAAATGCACAGACACATGTACACATGATAAATATCTGTATTTCTTACTTCCTGAAAGCTTTGTTCATATCTGAGCAACTGCATGTACTGATGGAGTTTCAGGTGATGCTTCTCAAAGAAACCATCAAAGGCTGACTCCATGTCTCTGAGCTGGGCAAGAAGCCTAAAAAACAAAGTCACTGTGTCACAGATCTAATTCATCGTGGAACACTTAGATAAGTAATTGAAATGTACAATTAAATGATTACAAATGTGAACATTTTCAGGCTTACCTCTGTACTGTATCCCAGTCCATCTTCACATCCCACTGGGAGTCATCCTCTTTTCCGGAGGTCTCCAGGCTTGCAAGAAGATGACGCCCTTCCTTTGAAACCGACCTGATTGCATCCTGTTAAAACAGAGGGCAATTTACATATTAAATTAGCAATATTCAAAAAAGTGCGTCTACATACATTTGGAGGATACGTACAGTGGGGCAAAAAAGTATTTAGTCAGCCACCAATTGTGCAAGTTCTCCCATTTAAAAAGATGAGAGAGGCCTGTAATTTTTATCATAGGTACACTTCAACTATGAGAGACAGAATGAGAAAAAAAATCCAGGAAATCACATTGTAGGATTTTTAATGAATTAATTGGTAAATTCCTCGGTAAAATAAGTATTTGGTCACCTACAAACAAGCAAGATTTCTGGCTCTGTTACAGACCTGTAACTTCTTCTTTAAGAGGCTCCTCTGTCCTCCACTCGTTACCTGTATTAATGGCACCTTTTTGAACTCGTTATCAGTATAAAAGACACCTGTCCACAACCTCAAACAGTCATACTCCAAACTCCACTATGGCCAAGACCAAAGAGCTGTCAAAGGAGACCAGAGGCAAAATTGTAGACCTGCACCAGGCTGGGAAAACTGAATCTGCAATAGGTAAGCAGCTTGGTGTGAAGAAATCAACTGTGGGAGCAATTATTAGAAAATGGAAGACATACAAGACCACTGCTAATCTCCCTCGATCTGGGGCTCCACGCAAGATCTCACCCCGTGGGGTCAAAATGATCACAAGAACGGTGAGCAAAAATCCCAGAACCACACGGGGGGACCTAGTGAATGACCTGCAGAGAGCTGGGACCAAAGTAACAGAGGCTACCATCAGTAACACACTACGCCGCCAGGGACTTAAATCCTGCACTTCCAGACGTGTCCCCCTGCTTAAGCCAGTACATGTCCAGGCCCGTCTGAAGTTTGCTAGAGGGCATTTGGATGATCCAGAAGAGGATTGGGAGAATGTCATATGGTCAGATGAAACCAAAATAGAACTTTTTGGTAAAAACTCAACTCGTCGTGTTTGGAGGAGAAAGAATGCAGAGTTGCATCCAAAGAACACCATACCTACTGTGAAGCATGGGGGTGGAAACATCATGCTTTGGGGCTGTTTTTCTGCAAAGGGACCAGGACGACTGATCCGTGTAAAGGAAAGAATGAATGGGGCCATGTATCGTGAGATTTTGAGTGAAGACCTCCTTCCATCAGCAAGGGCACTGAAGATGAAGCGTGGCTGGGTCTTTCAGCATGACAATGATCCCAAACACACCGCCAGGGCAACGAAGGAGTGGCTTCGTAAGAAGCATTTCAAGGTCCTGGAGTGGCCTAGCCAGTCTCCAGATCTCAACCCCATAGAAAATCTTTGGAGGGTCCGTGTTGCCCAGCGACAGCCCCAAAACATCACTGCTTTAGAGGAGATCTGCATGGAGGAATGGGCCAAAATACCAGCAACAGTGTGTGAAAACCTTGTGAAGACTTACAGGAAACGTTTGACCTCTGTCATTGCCAACAAAGGGTATATAACAAAGTATTGAGATGAACTTTTGTTATTGACCAAATACTTATTTTCCACAATAATTTGAAAATTAATTCATTAAAAATCCTACAATGTGATTTCCTGGATTTTTTCCCCCCATTCTGTCTCTCATAGTTGAGATATACCTATGAAAAAAATTACAGGCCTCTCTCATCTTTTTAAATGGGAGAACTTGCACAATTGGTGGCTGACTAAATACTTTTTTGCCCCACTGTATATATAATTGTGGTAGTATAAATGAATGAACCTGTATGAAAACATTTGAAACCTCACCTTGAGTTTCCTGTACTTTTCAGTGTGAGACTCAAGAAGATACTCGATGGCCTTCCCATCATCACACAGCTCCGTCTCCGCCAGCTCAGTGCCAAAGCTCTGCAGCATCTGTGCAATGTCTTTAACTGTGACGGCAAAACTTTCAATAGCCTGTATGGGGGCAGAAAAAAACCAAATGAAATACCAACACTTGTGAAAGGACAACAATCTGTGGCTAAGTGTTGTTTAGATACAGAGACATTGGTTGATATCAGACACCAAACCTAAAAGTATCCAGTATTTATATTTGCAGCTTACTGTTCGTAAAACAATCCAGTCACTATGACAATAGTCCAAAGTGCCTCCGAACTCTGAAGTCAGCTGGTTCTCACCGATGTAGTGCAGCAGGTCTGTGACAGAGCTCAGCATCACCACCTAAAGGTGCAGATAAAATCTAAGACGCACACAGAATACTCTGTACTTTTAGCAAAGTTATGAGTGCCATGTTTAGAATTTTCATTGTACGTATATCCTTACTTGGGGTTTTTGAAATACACTATTGATTTTATTTGAATAGAAAAAGTCTTGTGAAAGTCTCTTTGCCATAATAGAGGAGTCATGATTGGTCAATAAAGGGTCGTTAGAACCCTTGGCCTGTACACAAGGTTGTACAACATTTTTGGGGGGAATGTCATGACAAACATCAGATATTTTACTTTTTATATTTTACAATCAAAAGTAATGAAATCACCAGAATCCTTTCTTGGATATCTGCTTTATCTGTATCTTTATTTGTTTCAAAACTGAAATCAACATGGGTTCTTGGCTGTGTCCACCACAGAACATTTTGACTCATGGAGATCAGGGTTGTAACAAGAACGAGGTGTACCTTGTTGTGGTGTGGGACATGTTTGGTAACTGAGGAGGAGCTGCCTTACTGGCATCTTGAGCATGAAGTCCTCTTGGCTGAAGCGAAAGCCAATATCAGTAACAGTGCGGTGGAAGAAGCTGGTGGGTCGGAGCACCAAGACCAGGTGGAGGTTCCCAGGAAAGGAGGCCTTGAGGAGGGAAGAGAAGTTCACTGTCATAGTGATGATGCTGGTATGGAGGAGGATTCAGTAAAGAAAAAGGTTGATATACACTTATTCCTGTATGCATACTGGCACAGGTAGATTTAAACTGAGCAAAAGCATCAACAAGCTCTCATCCTGCAGCTCTGACAGGAGAGACTTCAGGTCTCTGACAACCTGTCAGATTTCAAGGTTCAGTCACTCAACCATATTACACATATTATACAGTATGTCATATGCTGCATTTCATCTTTAGGTCGTTTGAGGTCACCTGACTGTGCAGGAGTTTCTGCATTAGCACAGCCCATACAGTGTCAGTAGAGCTCTATCCGAGACTACAGCATGTTTTAACAGCTATTAACCGTATGACATATTTTCACAAAACAAAGATAATATAATTGCATTTTCTATGTAGAGTTGAAAGAATCTTGGAAACTTTCACATTTACATCATAGATAAATTGGATGCATAAGCAATCTCTGCAGAAGGATTTGTATGCAACATTGCCTCCTATTTTGTCACGATATATCACCAGAGCATGCATTTGCATTTACGCAACTTCTGACATCTGACTCGACCACGATGGGTCGTCCACTTAAGCTCCTGATTTCAACATAAACACGCATTAAAATCCTGCGTATAAGTCTGTTTGGGTTTCACACATAGGCCTGTCGCATGACTAAGCAGAGATGCACCGCAGTGCTGCACTCGCCCAGCAGACAGACAGCCGGTGCCAGTGGCGCATTCACCCTGCCCGCCCAAAAACTTCCCCCTAAACTCTTCACACGGTCAATAAAACTAATCAGCATTTTATTTTACCGCTGTCCGGCGGATCTTCGGCGTTCCCCGCCGGTTAAAACATTCAGCCATGGTGTGTGAAGCCATCTCGGTTCAATGTAAATTCCCGCCCGTCCGGTGGAAATTGGTGTCAAGCTAAGCAGCTGATCTGGCGGCCGGGCTCAGCCGCAGCGCTGCTGCTGCTGCCTCTCAGACGGAGGGTGGCAGCCTGACTGCAATGTTTCCCTCCCGCCTTCCTGCTCATCCCCTCCTCAGCACCTCGCGTCATCACAACACTTTTTGCTTACTCATTCATTTGCAGCAATATGAAATAGGACATTCAGTACAAACAAATAGTTTACCCTTCAGATCAGACTTAACATCACATAGAACTATACACTAATCCGAAAGAGGCTTTGAATGTACGCAGAAATAGTAGTTTTTTGACTGTGCTGTCCAGGTATTTGTCAGGTTTTAAGCACGATGGAAAACGACTCATAAATAAAACAGGGACGATTGAACACAGCCACATTGCAGCTGGCAGGCAATGGTTAGTCATATACATGATGTCAAAACAACCTAGTATAGTAGATACAAATGGCATTGATTAAAATAAATATGAAATATGAAACTCACTGCTATCCTGGCAAGTGCAGTTTTGATAGAGGCCCATGTATCCAGTCTTCGGTCTAAAATGATGATAAATTTGACCCCGGGTTGCCTCGTTCTGAAAGGAAAACGGGGCAAATGTATACAGCTTTAATGTCATTCTGTGATTTAAAGCTATAAGATGACCATCCAACAGCAGGTGGATTATTCAAGTCATGTAATTTATAGAGCTTTGCAACTATATATATCAGTTCTTAATCATACCAAATGTATTGCAATGACATTATCACATTTATTAATCTCTTAGGTTCGGACACAGAGGGCATTGGTAGGACATTTGACACTATGGAGCAGTAAGGACCAGCTGTGCCCAGAATACATGAGCTGGGCTTTTGGTGCACTGCAGAAAGAGAGAGGGAGAGAATCAGACAGCTATTTATGAAGGAGGACGCACCGAGGGATGAGAGTGAGGTACGTAAAGACTTTGGCCAAAGCTTCCTCTGGAATGTCACTAAAAGCCGAGCTCTCTGGGAGGGTGATGATGACACTGGAGTCTTCCCCGCGGCCCCCTGGGTGAGAAAGATATGATCAATCAATTTGTTTTTAAGCATGAAATCAGAGGTTAGACACTTAGTCACTTTAAATTCTTATTAAGATATGACTCAAAAAGGCCTCACCTGACAAGTATGCAACCTGTTTCTCTATGTAGCCTCCCACCTCCTTCAAGCTTAGAGGGACAGTCACCTCTGGAAGATGGAACAAATTATAAAGGCTTTGGGTAAGTGGTGTGCACTGGAAAATTAAGGGCCTCAATTATAAACATAACTGAACAATCAGTTGTAAATGCCAGTCAAGTAACTATAAGAGAAAAATATGTAATAGTCATTTAAATACACAAAATCCCAGTCTAAGAGGTTATTTTTTATGGGGTTTTTTCACAAGTCTTTTTGTTTCTCCATTGAAAACAGGGAAGTGCTCACATTAAAAGACAGGGAATCTTAATATCAGCCTTAATCTAAAAATATAGATTTTATTGTTCTCTTTAAGTGACTTTCCATGACATTACTCGGAAGACATGTTGACTTTGTATGCTTTCTTACTGAGGCTGATGTGTATCCTGCATCTGGTGCAAGTTAGACATTGAGATCATTAAAAGGCATTAGCTCATTTACTGTAGAGCGTCTGAAGTGATGTTGTTGTAATGTTAAGATTACTGGCAGATGGCCCAGTGTCTCGTGCGTGGTGCCATTAGACTTCTAGTCTGAGTGGCTAATAAAGGCAGTCTCTTATAGAGTAGTCAGTAGAGTTCAAAAGAGGCTTTCATCTAGCCTATGTTGCACCAGAAATTATTCAGGCCATTGTGTTGACAGCAAACATGTTGAGACTATATATTTTTACATTGTATGCACAGTAGACTTTTTGTGTCTATAGGGTGAGTAAGGGAAACTCAAAGTCATTTATAGCTTTATTTTGAAACAAAACTTATTACCATACAACATTTATATATCATTTGTAAGTCAATAATATTTGTTTTTTATCAATTAGCGACGCTTAGGCTCATACAGTATCAAAACATTATTATTATTAGTTTTTGTGTTCTTGTTTTACATGTTTGAAATCAAATCAAAATCAAAAAACATCACAGATGTAAAATAAATAAAGATTCTGAAGGACTTAGTTATTAAAGCAATACTAAAATAAATGTTAAGCAGTTAATGCAACAGATTGGCAGGGCAGTCAAATTTGTTCACAATTCATCGTTTCCTTATCCATAATGGATAAAGACATTAAAAATGAATTGCAGAAGAGAACATAAAAGATGAGATAGGTCAGAAGAGAGAGAAAAGGAGGAGGTGGAGGAGGTGTTATTTTCCATGTGTCGACTGCAGTTACAGTGTCCGTCAGGATGTCAGGGAGAAGGTAATGAGCTCTACTGGTACCTGCTGAATATTTGATGTACGTCTGTAACTGAGAGGGGCTGAGCCAACCGGGCCAGAGCGGGACCAATGGCTGGACTGTGCACACACAGACGCAGGGTAAAGTTACTGTCACACTGCAATAGTTGTATAACCATTTATACCCTGTGCCACAAGACCTTCGGGAAGTTGAGACAGGTCTTAAACAAATAGATTTCATTTTAATTACATTTTCCATTTGGATAACTGCAGGTATATAATGCTTTGAAATGTTTATAACAATGTGTATACTGGTGAGATCTGGAACAGAACATGGGTTTATGTAATGCAAGTTTTCTAATCTTGCAGTCGTTGCAAGAAAAAAGGAACACGCTGATACACAAACACACACACTGCGGACCTCTACTGTGTTTGATGAAATCAAGGGCAGCCTGTGCTGCAAACAGCAACGCTGTTAATAAATTTGCCAGTTTGTGGAAATACTGTACTCTCCCTTCACCCTGCAGACGACCCACCTATCACATGACTATGTTATTTTTAAGACACTGCCACATGAAATGCCTTGTACTCTATCAATCAAGCAAAGAACATCATAAAGTATGAAGCAATGTTTTAGCTTAAATAACTCACATTCACACACACATTGTAAACTGTAAGATCAAATCAAAGTAAGACAGTTGTGGCTCTCCTTGCGTCATGAACTTTCCAGGTGACATGCAGGATGGTTTGCACAGCCGAAAGTCAAATAACCTCTGTTTGCTCCTCTGCTCTGACACACACATAACGAATAATGTTTGCTGGTGTGGATGGAAACAGAGATTTGCTGACAGTCAAACAGATCCAGACACCAAGACCAATCTGCCAGTCTGCATACAAAGCTGAAGGCAGAGAGCTTTTCTCTGTTGGCCAAACAGTGATAAGCATCCACAATGACTTCATTACATACAGCTTCTATGAAAGCCTTATCCCCCCTGTACTTTTCCACATGTTATTCTTTTACAACATTGATTCAAATGGGATTTTATTATTGCTATTTGAAAATTTGCTGTGAAGAAAATGAAGCGTGTCAAAGGAGTGAAAGAAGCATGTATACATTTTATATGCACCATAAAAATATAATAATAAATGTTGGCAGAACATTTAACCCACACAGAAATAGGGGGTTTTAAGATGACTTTGTTCTGAATATTTACTAAAGAATGTTGTAAATAAATGCCTTCTCTCAGGGCAAACGATATAATTGTATGTGCTGAATGACCAATTAATGGACAGGCATGAAACCCTTTTCACATAGTGTAATTAATCTTAGTGAATCATACCAAATGTCAGCAAAAGGAGAGGCTGGTTTGAATGTAAAACACATACCCAGCATGAATGCTATTTGTAGTCTGATTTTGCTAAAGTGGAAACATGTAATCCCTTGCAGAGGAAGAAATCCCTTCTTACATATACAAACATGTTCACAGTACCCACAGGCCTCATACTGCTTTTTGGGTCATGAGATATTTTGCTAAACAAAGCCTTCAAATCTAAGGGGGATTAAACTGCTGGGCGGCTGCATTCTGATAGAAAAATCATGAAAACTAGATTGGTTAAAGGCCAGAAATAGATAGGCAGTAAACCCTAGACAATAGCTTTACATATTGGACAGCCCATATGGAAGTCATGGCGTGGGTATTTGGTTTGGTAAAATTTGATTCACACAAATAGATAAAAAATATTTTGTGCTGTCGAAAAAGTAATATTTTATTTGTTCTATGGGCCACTATAGTGTTCTATAGTAGTTCTAGTGGTTTGTCCTGATGTGACTGCCCGTCATATAATCAGACTGTTTAGGATCTTCTACACTGCTTTAGAGAAAACTAGAAAAGATGATTTTAAGTTTCCCTGCTTATTGAGGATGAAGATAGCAGTAGCAAACACAGTAAACATGCTAAAATGGATTCAAACTTGGAATTTGCAGTCTAAGTTGAGGCATTTGAAGCATTTAAATCAGTTGAAGTGTAATTTCCTCGAAGGGTAAGACATTTCAGTTTCACATTTAAGCCCTTTAAGCAGCTAAACTATAAGTGATACGCGAACAATTAGTGCTGAAAGCAGTAAAACTGAGCTGAAAAGTTAGACATTAAAGCAAGGGAAATGTCAGTCGACGTAATAGCATGAAAGCAACTGAAAGCCAGTCAGCGCATAAACTCTAAAAGGGACTACCTGCCTGTTGAAGTCTAAGAGACAACATTATCTCAGTATCTGAAACGAAAAACAACGAACAACAGTTTAAACTTAACTGTTGGACTAAGTTGGGTCCGCACCCTGTGAATAATTAAAGTGTTTATCCTGTTGCGTAGTAAAGTATTAAATGGTCAGTTAAACAAGTTGAAATCTAGCTGACATGCAGAGACTAAAGGAAGTGTAGTGTAGTTGAAATGGTTCAGCTGCACTATGGCGAATCATAATGGTACAAGCAGCGCTCTGACAGCAATTTGTTTTGTAGACTCTGTTTTATGTACCATACTGCTGCGTCAGCGTTGAACATTTATTAGTGTATACTGTGAAGGATTGAGTGCTTGTTTACAGTTTTACATAGACTTTAACTGATAATTAGGAAAACACCAAAAGAAAGATTTAGCTCGTACTCAATGTCTTGTTTAGGCCCCGGGTCAAAAGGCCCCGTTAGTATTGTGATTATTGCAAGTTAACTTTGAATTGCTCACACTGTTTAAATGAGCCAAAGAAGGCTCAGACAGAAAGGAAAGTCTAGAAATGTGTAGAGGGAAAAGGGTAGAGGTCAGTTTTGTAGAGGATATTGTATCATTACCCATTACTGCAATGATGAGCTATGGCTTTTGTTTCATACAGCAGTGTGTTTTATGCTTACCACTGCATCCCCTTTAAGCAGATTACAACAAACCCAGAGAGCGAGGCTCACATTTCACAAAGAGAGATGAAAAAAAAGAAAGCGTTGCCTGCTTTAAATAGAAACTCAGCGTGGCCTTGTCTCTGTTACCTACACACACACGCCCAGGTGCAATGAACCCTCAGGAGTCATAAAAGGCAAAGGCCCATCAATTAAACAATAAGGCTGCCAACATCCCAAACTAATCACATTAGCTTCTGGATGACGCTCCTGCTGTCAATCACATCAGACAGTATTTCTGTCCATCAGCTTACATTCATTCTCTAATTTGTTCTGACATTTGTAAAAATACACTTTTAGAGTGACTGACAAATGTTGAGGAGGGTAATGCTGTTTGTGATACAGACAATGTAGCTGATGGGAAATGTATTTTTTAACTCCTAACATAATATAACAGGTAATTAAATAGTATTTTAAAAGGCCATACGCTTTTCCTTTCCAGTTGACAGTTTATTGGCCACCTCATTTATTACATGACACAACATCATGAAGATACATTATGTACTTTTAGAACATCAGCAGTATGGATTTTTCTTTCAGCACTGTCCCAATTTGATATACAACCCACCGTCTGCAGATATTCTTCAAATCATTACTACAGATAAATATCTATCCATGTGATGATGACATAATCCCTGCAATGGCCTGGTGTTGGAGCAAAGCAGTATGAACTGGCCCATCAATAATACTGACTAACCTGAGATACAGGCTGCAGTTCTCCAGTTACGTCCT